>NC_034182.2:7625444-7700444 GCF_002021735.2 Oncorhynchus kisutch
GTTATCACTGATAAAGCGTCGAGGTCATCCTGGCAGGCTTGGAGGGTTCTGGTGTCCTTTCTGGGAATGTTCTCACACACTGGATACTTTCTGAGAATGGACACATACACTGCCACCACACTGCCAGTAACATGGACTCGAGAGCTATTGAGCACATACCAGTAACTCCTCTTTAAAAAAGGGACATAGTAAATTAATATCTCTCTCTCTCTAAAAAAAGAATAATCTGCCAAGCATTTTGGAAACTGTTTGTGTGGGCGATCTCTGGCACCACATAGCAAGATGAAAACAGAAGAGTGTCAAACTCCCCCGTACTGAACTGTAATGTGAATATAAAACAAGTGATTTAAATCTGTTCTGCACTCCAGTGACAAGGGGATTCAAGCTGTTTATGTTCTGTTAGGTGTGTGTGTGTGTGTTGCGTACAGTGCGTGAGGTTCACAGTTGAAGGTGTCAAATAACAGAAGTGCCAATCTATGCACACCATACACATCTTTGCTGGAGTGTTGAATTAAAAATGTTTTGGAAAACATAATCACTTTCCCTGAACTACTGTTGCTTTCCATATGCTACTGTAAAACTGTAGTCTAAGCTTTGCACGTGAAATCTGACACCAGGCATAGAGGGACTAAAGCATCACTTCACAGCTAGGCTGGCCTTTCTAGGGAGTTTTTCCTAGCCACCGTGCTTCTACACCTGCATTGCTTGGGTTTTAGGCTGGGTTTCTGTACAGCACTTTTGAGATATCAGCTGATGTAAGAAGGGCTATATAAATACATTTGATTCAAGCAGAACAACTTTATGAGCAATTAAAGAGCCCGTACAGTCTTTATCCACCCACCTATTTTGATTATCACTCAGTGTCTTTTACACTGATAAGTTCAAACAGGTGCCATTAATAAAGGTAACGAGTGGAGGACAGAGGAGCCTCTTAAAGAATCAATTTAACAGGTCTGTGAGAGCCAGAAATCTTGCTTGTTTGTAGGTGACCAAATACTTATTTTCCACCATAATTTGCAAATAAATTCATAAAAAATCCTACAATGTAATTTTCTGGATTTTTTCCCCCTCATTTTGTCTGTCATAGTTGAAGTGTACCTATGATGAAAATTACAGGCCTCTTATCTTTTTAAGTGGCATTTCAAGGCGAAAACAGAACTACTCTTCACTGTGAGAACGCATGTTTCACATTAAAACAGAAAACAGTTTTTTTGGGGTGTAAAAAGAAACTGGATGGGATCTCTGTGCCATTTCCATTTACCCCAGAAAATAATTGAATACTGATTCATATTTTTTTTTTAAAGGAGCCCTGAGACAGAAGAGACAAACAGAAGCAGTGTTGAGTGCCATTTGCTATCTTATCTAATATGTTGCTCTAACAGATACAGCTCCGTCCACCACATGCATACATTCTCCTGTGAGGCCAAGAACAATATGTAGTCTACTTTTTCCCCTCTGGGTGCTTATACGGCAAACAGTTAGACTAGATGCTTTGATATCGGTGGGTAGATGCTAACCGGCTACCTGCGGTTTAACAAGAGGGGGGTCTGAACTCTACCTCTATCCCTCTGACAACCAAGCATGCAATGTTAGAAGCCGCGCTCTCACACACACACACACACACACACACACACACACACACACCACCAATAGTTGCCAACTTGATGTGTTCCACTACAGAAAAAACAAATCGCACTTTTCTTCAAGCTGCTGGCACATCATTTGAATAATTGAGAGAGCCTCTCTCTCCTAGCAGTTAGAAATATGAGCGTTTTAAGATGGGAGGGAGAAAGAGAGATCGAGAGGGAGGAGAGTGAGGAGAGAAACGTCCTTCATGCAGAATTCATTACAGAGATAGTAAGATGCCAGCGCTGCTGACCAGAGCAGAGTGGCTGAGAGGGAAGAAGACTGCAGCTTGGCACTGGAGCAGCAGGCTGCTTTAGACTGGTTATAAATCCCTATGGACCCATCTCAGTTCCAGCACAGTACAGCAGTACGGGAAAGGGGGAAACCTAGTCAGTTGTACAACTGAATGTATTGTTGGTAGGGTACCAGGGAAAGGGGGAAACCTAGTCAGTTGTACAACTGAATGCATTCAACTGAAATGTGTCTTCTGCATTTAACCCTCTGGATCAGAGAGGTGCGGGGGGCTGCCTCAATCGACATCCACGTCTTCGGTGCCCGGGGAACAGTGGGTTAACTGCCTTGCTCAGAGGAACAGTGGGTTAACTGCCTTGCTCAGGGGAACAGTGGGTTAACTGCCTTGCTCAGGGGAACAGTGGGTTAACTGCCTTGCTCAGGGGAACAGTGGGTTAACTGCCTTGCTCAGGGGAACAGTGGGTTAACTGCCTTGCTCAGGGGAACAGTGGGTTAACTGCCTTGCTCAGGGGAACAGTGGGTTAACTGCCTTGCTCAGGGGAACAGTGGGTTAACTGCCTTGCTCAGGGGAACAGTGGGTTAACTGCCTTGCTCAGAGGAACAGTGGGTTAACTGCCTTGCTCAGGGGAACAGTGGGTTAACTGCCTTGCTCAGGGGAACAGTGGGTTAACTGCCTTGCTCAGGGGAACAGTGGGTTAACTGCCTTGCTCAGGGGAACAGTGGGTTAACTGCCTTGCTCAGGGGAACAGTGGGTTAACTGCCTTGCTCAGGGGAACAGTGGGTTAACTGCCTTGCTCAGGGGAACAGTGGGTTAACTGCCTTGCTCAGGGGAACAGTGGGTTAACTGCCTTGCTCAGAGGAACAGTGGGTTAACTGCCTTGCTCAGGGGAACAGTGGGTTAACTGCCTTGCTCAGGGGAACAGTGGGTTAACTGCCTTGCTCAGGGGCAGAATGACAGGTTTGTACCTTGTCAGCTCAGGGATTCGATCCAGCAACCTTTCGGTTACTGGCCCAATGCTCCTACCTGCCAGGCTACCTGCCGAGGCAGGCTGGGTGGTGTTCGGAGGGACACCATGTAGCAAAACGTTTTGCAAAGGACAACCAAATATCGGTGTTCTTATTGGACAAGATCAGAACATAACTTGCTCGCTACTGAACACGACCCTAGTGAGCATGGGCTGGCATGCTGGACTGTAGTACTGCTCCTAGCTCCTCCTGCCACCTGCCTGGCCAGCAGAATGTCAGACCCAACAAAAGTAGGGAGTTTAGTACTATCCCAAGATGTCAGTTCAAATATAGGGACATTTTCGTTCACAAACGCTCAGAAGTCGTTACTGATTCTGCACATACATATACAGACATGTACATTCTACATCCTGAGGGATAAAGACCCTGCTGATACTTTACATATACAGACATGTACATTCTACATCCTGAGGGATAATATACATTCTACATCCTGAGAGATAAAGACCCTGCTGATACTTTACATATACAGACATGTACATTCTACATCCTGAGAGATAATATACATTCTACATCCTGAGAGATAAAGACCCTGCTGATACTTTACATATACAGACATGTCCATTCTACATCCTGAGAGATAATATACATTCTACATCCTGAGAGATAAAGACCCTGCTGATACTTTACATTTACAGACATGTACATTCTACATCCTGAGGGATAAAGACCCTGCTGATACTTTACATATACAGACATGTACATTCTACATCCTGAGAGATAATATACATTCTACATCCTGAGGGATAAAGACCCTGTTGATACTTTACATATACAGACATGTACATTCTACATCCTGAGAGATAATATACATTCTACATCCTGAGAGATAAAGACCCTGTTGATACTTTACATTTACAGACATGTACATTCTACATCCTGAGAGATATAGACCCTGTTGATACTTTACATATACAGACATGTACATTCTACATCCTGAGGGATAATATACATTCTACATCCTGAGAGATAAAGACCCTGCTGATACTTTACATATACAGACATGTACATTCTACACCTGAGAGAGAAAGACCAGTGGTGGTACTCAAAAGCCATACTTGAGTAAAACTAGATAAGTTAATAGAAAATGACTCAAGCAAAAGTGAAAGTCAACCAGTAAAATACTACTAGAGTAAAAGTCAAAAGTATTTGGTTTTAAATATACTTCAGTATCAAAAGTAAAAGTATTAATAATTTCAAATTCCTTATATTATGCAAACCAGACAGCACAATTAATTTACAGATAACCAGGGGTACACTACAACTACTCTGATATTAATTTACAAACGAAGCACATGTTTAGTGAGTCCGCCAGATCAGAGGCAGTAGGGATGACCAGGGATGTTCTCTTGATAAGTGTGTGAACTGGACCATTTTCCTGTCAAAATGTAACGAGTACTTTTGGGTGTCAGGGAAAATGTATAGAGTAAAAAGTACAGCATTTTCTTTAGGAATGTAGTGAAGTAAAAGTTGTCAAAAATATAAATAGTAAAGATAACCTACTTAAGTGTACTTCAAAGTATTTTTACACCACTGATTAAGACCCTGCTGATACGTCAAAGGACACATTACACATACTGTGTTCAAGCAGTCTGAAGTGACAGACTGAAAATGTCATCATCTCACCGCGCCCCCTCTCTCACCAACCCCACACCTCAGCAGATAACCCAGTGACAGACAGAACCTGTACCACAGAACACTACCTACAGTAGCAACCAAGGCTTCTGCTACTGTCTGGGGGAGGAGATAACCCACTGACAGACAGCACCTGACTGTCTCAGCAGCTCTGTGGTGTGTGTGTGTGTGTCTAAAGCAAAGTGTGTACATATCAGTGTTTGTGTGCACCTGTGTAGGTGTGTGTGTGTTGAGAATTTCTCCGCAGGGTCGATGGCCAGAGATTAAAATGGCAGTGAGATGGAAGGCGGAGGGCCCTAAACTCAATGTTTCCTTTGTAGTGGGCATCACAGATCGATGAGAAGCTCAACTCTCCACAACACCAGCTCTGTTCCACTGCTCCTGCCTCCAGCACAGTGATTACATGATTCTACACAGGGAATAGGATTTTTTGTTTGTTAATATCCGGCTCAATATGTTGAGAAACACACAAACCAGTTTCTTTCAGGATTCCGTGAACCTGGTTGCATTTTTGTTGTTGTTGCTATTTTCGCATAAAACAGTCAAATCATCGCAATATTAAATCGCATAACACTGACCCATCACCGCAGTAGAAAAAGAGGGCTCACAATTTCAACAAATCAGCGCACAAATATGGTTAAATCAAGCCACACTTCAACTTCAACAATCGCTAGTCAGGGCAATTTCGTGACAAATTGGACAAAATCGTCGCCATCCAAAATGTCAGAATTGCCACAGCAAAATCAAGCATTTTTGCCTGCAAATATCACAAAGAAAATCTCTGTGGAATCCTGAGTGGCGCAGCAGTCTAAGCCACTGCATCTCAGTGCTAGAAGAGTCACTACAGACCCTGGTTCGATTCCAGGCTGTATCACAACCGGCCGTGATTGGGAGACCCATAGGCCCGCGAAGTGTCGCCCCGGTGTGGCCGGGGTAGGCAGTCTTTGTTCTTCACGGACTTGCCTAGTCAAATAAAGGTTAACATTTTATTTATTTTTTCATACAAGTCACAAACGTACATGCATGTGCACGCACACACAGATTTCATCATTAACAAGCAGTGAGGTGAGAAGTGTGTAATCGGTTTCCCCTCCCCCTGGCATGTAAAAAAGCTTAGATACACAGGGCTAAGAGAATAGAGCTTAGATACACAGGGCTAAGAGAACAGAGCTTAGATACACAGGGCTAAGAGAATAGAGCTTAGATACACAGGGCTAAGAGAATAGAGCTTAGATACACAGGGCTAAGAGAACAGAGCTTAGATACACAGGGCTAAGAGAATAGAGCTTAGATACACAGGGCTAAGAGAACAGAGCTTAGATACACAGGGCTAAGAGAACAGAGCTTAGATACACAGGGCTAAGAGAATAGAGCTTAGATACACAGGGCTAAGAGAATAGAGCTTAGATACACAGGGCTAAGAGAATAGAGGCAGCCTTTGTTAAGGAGATGCTTGAGGCCTCGATGTCTTTAAATAGGCTGTTGATGTTTAAAAATAAACCACATCACAACCCATATAATCACTAGCCAGTAGCCTGAATGGGGATGCAGAGTGTTATGGCCCCACCCAGAGCCCAGGTGATTCTCCTCAGAGTGTAGACTGAGCCTTTGGCAGTGAAAAGCCAATCATTAGTGCCCACAGCCCATCACTGACCCCACAGAGCTGGTCCGATCAGCACACAGGACTAGAGGTCGGGGTTCGCCAAGTGTCCCATTACCCCAGGGCACCTTCCTTCATTCTTTAGCACTCACCGGACACACACACACACACACACACACACACACACACACACACACACACACACACACACACACACACACACACACACCCCATAGCAACAGAGCCATTACAGCAGTACCAAGGGAGTCTCTTTCTCTCTAGCCAACTCTCTCAAACACAGACACACAAGGGATCTGTAAGAAGTCAATGGCATTCATTTTCAGGGACACAGTAGAGCTAATACACAGCACAGTGACAGACACGCACAGTGACAGACACGCACAGTGACAGACACGCACAGTGACAGATACGCACAGTGACAGACACACACACACACAGTGACACACACACACACACACAGTGACAGACACACACACAGTGACAGACACACACACACAGTGACAGACACACACACACAGTGACAGACACACACACACAGTGACAGACACACACACACAGTGACAGACACACACACAGTGACAGACACACACACAGTGACAGACACACACACAGTGACAGACACACACACAGTGACAGACACACACACACACACACGCACAGTGACAGACACGCACAGTGACAGACAGGCACAGTGACAGACAGACACGCACAGTGACAGACAGACACGCACAGTGACAGACAGACACGCACAGTGACAGACAGACACGCACAGAGACAGACAGACACGCACAGAGACAGACAGACACGCACAGAGACAGACAGACACGCACAGAGACAGACAGACACGCACAGAGACAGACAGACACGCACAGTGACAGACACACACACAGTGACAGACACACACACAGTGACAGACACACACACAGTGACAGACACACGCACAGTGACAGACACGCACAGTGACAGACACGCACAGTGACAGATACGCACAGTGACAGACACGCACAGTGACAGACACGCACAGTGACAGACACGCACAGTGACAGACACACACACACACAGTGACACACACACACACACACACACACACACACACACACACACACAGTGACAGACACACACACAGTGACAGACACACACACACAGTGACAGACACACACACAGTGACAGACACACGCACAGTGACAGACACACGCACAGTGACAGACAGACACGCACAGTGACAGACAGACACGCACAGTGACAGACAGACACGCACAGTGACAGACACACACGCACAGTGACAGACACACACACAGTGACAGACACACACACAGTGACAGACACACACACAGTGACAGACACACACACAGTGACAGACACACACACACACACACGCACAGTGACAGACACGCACAGTGACAGACAGACACGCACAGTGACAGACAGACACGCACAGTGACAGACAGACACGCACAGAGACAGACAGACACGCACAGAGACAGACAGACACGCACAGAGACAGACAGACACGCACAGAGACAGACAGACACGCACAGAGACAGACAGACACGCACAGTGACAGACACACACACAGTGACAGACACACACACAGTGACAGACACACGCACAGTGACAGACACGCACAGTGACAGACACGCACAGTGACAGACACGCACAGTGACAGATACGCACAGTGACAGACACGCACAGTGACAGACACGCACAGTGACAGACACACACACACACACACACACACACACACACACACACACACACACACACACACACACACACACACACACACAGTGACAGACACACACACAGTGACAGACACACACACACAGTGACAGACACACACACAGTGACAGACACACGCACAGTGACAGACACACGCACAGTGACAGACAGACACGCACAGTGACAGACAGACACGCACAGTGACAGACACACACGCACAGTGACAGACACACACGCACAGTGACAGACACACACGCACAGTGACAGACACACACACACACAGTGACAGACACACACACACAGTGACAGACACACACACACACAGTGACAGACACACATAGTGACAGACACGCACAGTGACAGACATGCACAGTGACAGACAGACACGCACAGTGACACGCACAGTGACAGACAGACACACACAGTGACAGACACACACACAGTGACAGACAGACACACACACAGTGACAGACACACACAGTGACAGACACACACAGTGACAGACACACACAGTGACAGACAGACAGACACACACAGTGACAGACAGACACGCACACACAGTGACAGACAGACACGCACACACAGTGACAGACAGACACGCACAGTGACAGACAGACACGCAGAGACAGACAGACACGCACAGTGACAGACAGACACGCACAGTGACAGACAGACACGCACAGTGACAGACAGACACGCACAGAGACAGACAGACACGCACAGAGACAGACACACACAGTGACAGACACACACAGTGACAGACACACACAGTGACAGACACACACAGTGACAGACACACACAGTGACAGACACACACAGTGACAGACACACACAGTGACAGACAGACACGCACAGTGACAGAAAGACACGCACAGTGACAGACAGACAGGCACAGTGACACGCACAGTGACAGACAGACACACACAGTGACAGACACACACACACAGTGACAGACACACACACACAGTGACAGACACACACAGTGACAGACAGATACACACAGTGACAGACACACACAGTGACAGACACACACACACACACACACAGTGACAGACACACACAGTGACAGACACACACAGTGACAGACACACACAGTGACAGACACACACAGTGACAGACACACACACACACAAAAGAAAGAAAAGGCATTTCACTGTACTTGTCCATGAGACAATAAAACACACACCTCCGTATCTGGCTGCTGCTCTGCGTCGGGAGGGAGACACCAGCTCCCTGACCATATGAAGCACCTGCATGCTCATAGTGGGGAGGGGCCAACCATGTTCACCGGGCGTGGGGAGCCCACTCTCGCACCCCCGACAACCTCATCCCTTACAGGGTCCTCTGAAATCATCCCAATGTCTTAAAAAGTTCAGATCTCAAATCTTGGATCCCATCTTATCCCTAGGCATCAGGTTTAGGGTCCACAGAGCCCGGATCTTTCACCAGTCCTAGTTCCTCTTTTTGGGGTGGAGTAGTGGCGGAAGCACCTCAAGCTTCCGAGGATGATTCCAAGGTTAGCTATAGCCTCCAGTTCCACCCAGTCATCCCTAAGCCTTTTTCCTCTCTGCTCCGATCCAACCTCCCTCTCTCCTCCCTCGCTCTCAGCACCAGCAGCAAGCCCTCAACACTCCCTTACGCGATCACACATGCACGTCCCTAGCACTCACACACACTTTCCCTCCTACTCTGCTACATGTGAATATCTAAGGCAGTCACATTTAGGTCAACCTAGAGAGGCAGTCTGTTCTAAGACACTGAAGGCAGTCTGCATCACTGCTCTTCCTCTCCTCTCTCTCCAGGGGTCAGCAGTTGTTCTGTCCAGGTAGCTGATTTCCTCCCATCCTCCTACGGCTCTCACAGGTCCAGGAATACCAGACCACCGCTCTCACAGGTCCAGAAATACCCAGACCACCGCTCTCACAGGTCCAGAAATACCAGACCACCGCTCTCACATATTCATTAATACCCAGACCACCGCTCTCACATGTCCATTAATACCAGACCACCGCTCTCACATATTCATTAATACCCAGACCACCGCTCTCACATGTCCATTAATACCAGACCACCGCTCTCACATGTCCATCAATACCAGACCACCGCTCTCACATGTCCATTAATACCCAGACCACCGCTCTCACATGTCCATTAATACCCAGACCACCGCTCTCACATGTCCATTAATACCCAGACCACCGCTCTCACATGTCCATTAATACCCAGACCACCGCTCTCACATGTCCAGAAATACCAGACCACCGCTCTCACATGTCCATTAATACCAGACCACCGCTCTCACATGTCCATTAATACCAGACCACCGCTCTCACATGTCCATTAATACCAGACCACCGCTCTCACATATTCATTAATACCAGACCACCGCTCTCACAAGTCCAGGTAGATCACGCTCAAGTGAAGCTCAAATCACACACAATGTCATCTCAACCCGACGGCTGGGAGCTGGAGGTCGTTGGTTTGTTAGCTGCTCTTCTGAGACTCTCAGGCTCAGCGGAGAGAGTGTGTGGTTGTTTTCCGTCGGTGCTCCCACACACACACACTTATCTTGTTCGGCAGAGGCAGTAGAGGTGAACACACGCACCCAGCTTTGAGGAACACAGGGAGGAGACTGGTAGATCTCTCTCTGTTGCTCTCCCTCTCTGTTCAGAGAGCTGTGCTGTAGCAGTACACCTGGCAGGCAGAACAGATGAAGGTGGTTTGGATCAATAGCAGCAGTATCCCTGCTCCAAAGACACGCCACTCTGCTCACATCCACAGCTAGCTAGCTCACTGGGGTACGGCAGTCAGTCCACCCAACTCATTGGTCTCTCGCCCCGTTGAATCCTCTCTCACTTCTCCCTCTCTCCCCGTGCTCTGCTCTCTCCCCGTGCTCTGCTCCTCTCTCGTTCCCCCCTTCCAAATTCACATCCCTCCCGCTCTTTCAGTTTCTCTCTCCCCCTCTCTTTGTCACCCCCGCTTAGTGACGACCCCCTGCTCCACCATCCCTCTGAAGCCTGGTACATGTACATCAAATATAGGGGGAGGAAAAAAAACAACTGTGTGTGATAATCAGTATTTGTCTGTGTGTGTGTGTGTGTCAGTATATACAGTTGAAGTCGGAAGTTTACATACACTTTAGCCAGATACATTTAAACTCAGTTTTTCACAATTCCTGACATTTAATCCTAGTGAAAATGCCCTGTCTTAGGTAGTCCTTAAGCCATTTTGCCACAACTTTGGAGGTATGCTTGGGGTCATTGTCCATTTGGAAGACCCATTTGCGAGCAAGCTTTAACTTTATGCCTGATGTCTTGAGATGTTGCTTCAATATATCCACATCCTTTTCCTCCCTCGTGATGCCATCTATTTTGTGAAGAGCACCAGTCCCTCCTGCAGCAAAGCACCCCCACAACATGATGCTGCCACCCCCGTGCTTCACGGTTGGGATGGTGTTCTTTGGCTTGCACGCCTCCCCCTTTTTCCTCCAAACATAACGATGGTCATTATGGCCAAACAGTTCTATGTTTGTTTCATCAGACCAGAAGACATTTCTCCAAAAAAGTACGATCTTTGTCATCATGTAGAGTTGCAAACCGTACTCTGGCTTTTTAATGGCGGTTTTGGAGCAGTGGCTTCTTCCTTGCCGAGTGGCCTTTGAGGTTATGTCGACATAGGACTCATTATACTGTGGATATAGATACTGTTGTACCTGTTTCCTCCAGCATCTTCACAAGGTCCTTTGCTGTTCTGGGATTGATTTGCACTTTTCGTACCAAAGTACGTTCATCTCTAGGAGACAGAAAGCGTCTCCTTCCTGAGTGGTATGACGGCTGCGTGGTCCCATGGTGTTTATACTTGCGTACTATTGTTTGTACAGATGAACGTGGTACCTTCAGGCATTTGGAAATTGCTCCCAATGATGAACCAGACTTGCGAAGGTCTCCAATTTTTCCTGAGGTCTTGGCTGATTTCTTTAGATTTTCCCATGATGTCAAGCAAAGAAGCACAGAGTTTGAAGATAGGCCTTGAAATACATCCACAGGTACACCCCCAATTGACTCAAATAATGTCAATTAGCCTATCAGAAGCTTCTAAAGCTTTGACATTTTCTGAAATTTTCCAATCTGTTTAAAGGCACAGTCAACTTAAGGTACGTAATGGAATGGTATTGTGGGAAGTATGAATGCTTTTCACCCTCTGCATGAGAAAACCATGGCAATATAACGTGATGCCATTCATTTACAGAAGATCATACACTTTTTCATTTCATTGACCTTGCGAAGAGATGACTCATACACGCACAAAGGTGGGAACCTGCACGCAAACACACATGTACACAGACACACAGGGTGGGAGGCACGCAGGCGCACACACCCTGCAGTCCCCCCCTGTGTTTCAACCCAAGGACAGGGTGCAGTCTGCATTGCAAGCTGTAATGGGGCAGCCACAGATTCATTCTTTATCCTAATGACATTTCCCCAGAGAGGAAAAGACACACTCTGCACCTGCTCTGCGCGCACACACACACACACACACACACACACTGTGTGTGTCTGCGCCGCTTGAGACAATGAAAGTGTGTGCAGCCCTCCTAAGGCATTGAGTTATTGGGCCCAATTACAGAATGCCATGATACACTGGCTACACTGTTGCTACGCCCCAACACAATGCTGCCCTGTTGCTACGCCCCAACACAATGCTGCCCTGTTGCTACGCCCCAAAACTATGCTGCCCTGTTGCTACGCCCCAACACAATGCTGCCCTGTTGCTACGCCCCAACACTATGCTGCCCCGTTGCTACGCCCCAACACTATGCTGCCCCGTTGCTACACCCCAACACTATGCTGCCCCGTTGCTACACCCCAACACTATGCTGCCCCGTTGCTACACCCCAACACTATGCTGCCCTGTTGCTACACCCCAACACTATGCTGCCCCGTTGCTACGCCCCAACACTATGCTGCCCTGTTGCTACACCCCAACACTATGCTGCCCTGTTGTTACACTCCAACACTATGCTGCCCCGTTGCTACGCCCCAACACTATGCTGCCCTGTTGCTACACTCCAACACTATGCTGCCCCGTTGCTACGCCCCAACACTATGCTGCCCCGTTGCTACGCCCCAACACTATGCTGCCATTGCTAGCTGGCTACGACCCTGACATACTAGGAGTGTGGGGCCCCATCATAGAGATAGAGGTGGTGCTCTAAGTCCCCACAGCACAGTGTAGTGGACTTCAGCGTTTATTAACTAGTCGTGCTGGTCCCCATCTTCTACAGTTCCTGTGTCATATTGCTGTCTTAATATGATCAACATGAACCTTTCTGACATGAAGAAAGGAAGAAAATCAAGGGAGATAAAGGTGTGTGTGTGTGTGTGTACTGACCAAAGGCGTGCAAAGCAAGAGAGGTAAAGAGAGGAAGACCCGGCGGAGTATGGATTGATCCCCTGTCGATATGAGACATACAACGGCGTATATCGACAGTCTCCCCTCTCTCTCCGACAGCCCCTCAACCCTGATCATGAGAGGGGCCAGTCATACACACATCAAATCAATGGCCCCTCCACGTTGCTCTATTAACACCTGCCTGATTGGAAAAGGACAGATAAGTCCTTCTTAGCTCAGGGAACATCACCTCTCCAATCTAAGCCTGTCAACAGTCTTCAATCTGTGAATCTGCAAAGGCTAGAAGGAACTGTCAATGTTGGGTATTAGATTGAGGACCCTCGAGATGGAACACACTCCAGAGGTCAAAATACCAGAAAGTGTCTCCAGAGACGAGGGAGGGATGAGAGGGAGAACATTAAGGATGAGAAAACAGGGAGAAAGATAGGAGAAAATGGCAATAGACAGAGAGAGAGAAAAAGAGAGAGTAAAAGGTAGAGGTTTACACAGCCTCATTTCCACTCACTGAAGTCAGTCAAGAGCAGTCTAATTTGACATGAATAGAGCGCTTTGATTGCTGTCTATGCTGCTACAGCAGTAACTCCAATTTCCCCAAACACTCTCTGCCCCTCGCTCCCTACATGCATCTCTCTCTCCAGGTCAAGCTAGCTGACAAAGGGGCTAATGCACAAACAAATCACTGAAAACACCCACTTGCTGTTAGCTTGGACTGGTAGGAACACACTGTAGAAGGCCAATAAGAAGTACAGGAATTTTACACTAACAGTTTGTTGTATTCTGATCTGAACCAACTTCCATTACTCTTCTCCTTTCTTCCACGAACACTGATCTGGCAGGTCAAAGCAACATGATAAATCATATCCACCCCATTCACATATCAGTGGCTATGATGGAAAGGCCACAAGGAAAGGAACCAAAGTTAGAGTATAGAGACACAAACTATGGGTGTCAGCATGCAGCTGTTCCACTACTGTTTTCATGGATGTTTTGCAGGGAGTTGTTGAGTCAGCGTAAATCAGAGTTGAAATGTTTTTCAAAACAGTTGGACTTTTCTGACTCCTCTTGGGTCTGTCCCAGTCGTCTGTCCCTTCCCCATTCCTCCTCTCTCCCTTTCCTTCCTCTCTTCTGGCTCCGTGCCACAGGGAGCGAGGGACTGGAACACAGTGTGGGGGGCAGACTGGAAAAACATCACCGGGCTCCCTCACACTTCCTGTTTGCCCCGTGTCACTTCCTGCTCTCTGGGTTTAACTTTCAAACCAATCAAAAGACTGCTAGTACTGCACTGACTGTACTATCCTTCTGCATGTCCACTTCATGTTGAGTCTCCAAACTCTACAATGACATCTGACCCTTCCTTATCTATGAACTCGGTCCAACACTTTCAGTCTCAGTCTTCACCCAAACCAGTTCTGGACACTTTGAACGTCTCACACCTCACTTTTACACTCTCAAAGACCACTCCCACATCCAATCCAGACCTCCCCTCACCCAAATCAGGCCTCTGCCTCACCAAAGTCTACTCATCATCCAAAACCAGGCCTCAACCCTCCTGCCTATATCTGTCCCTCCCTCATCCTCATACTTTCCCTCCGGCCTCCTGCAAGCCCAGTCTGTCCTTCACCCTACCCACAGCATGCACAGATCTTCTGCTGTGGCCTTTTACAGGATGGTGAGATATTCAGAGAGCCATAAAGGCTCTCTATGGGGAGAGCTGAGCAAACAGATGTGTGTGTGTGTGTGTGTGTTAGGAGGAGGGGTGGAGTTGTTTACAAGCCAACAGTAAAATCAGCAGCTGCTAAAACAGTGGAGCACTAGAGGTGGCGGTGACAATGATGTGTAGTTGTGCTGTAGGGGCAAGAAGATGAATGACATCCCCCCCCCCCCAAACTGCAGTACCACGAGCGTGGGAGTTTATAAACGATACCCAAGATACTCTGCTCAGGCATGCTCGCGGTCAGCCAGACATTCATGCGTCTTCTGGTCGACAGGGTCTATCCCGGTTGACATTGGTCGATACGATGCGTGTCGTTCGTCATTGGTTTGACGGGTTGCGCGCCATTTCTCAGTTGTCAGAGGGTGTGTGCGGTTACTCAATGCTCAGTAGGGTGGGTGTGTTGTTTGTTATTGGTCATAGGGGTGAGATCAGGTTGCTATTAGTCAGTGGAGGTGGGGGCTGGTATTGCTCATAAGGTGTGAATGGTTTGGCCATTTGTCATAGAGTGTAGTAGGGTTTATGGTTTGTCATTGGTTAAGGTGCGTCGTGTCCTCGCCACTAGAAACGGGAACGATCGTCTCAGCACCAGCTATTTCTGAGAATGCCTGTGTATTCTGCAGTGTAGGCAATGTGGGTTTTACAGCTTGCCTGTCTCATGCATTCGCCTCATCACAATTACACAAATGTACACCACAAATGTGTGTGAGTGTGTGGCTGCATGTCCTGCAGTATAGAGTTACGAGTCCTGTTCATAAACAGCGGGTATACAGAAGCAATTCAGTCAAGATACCACCACACCCCTTTCAGATGAACAGACATGTTGTTTATATGAGGCTGTCACGGCAAAACATAAAGCAAACACGAGGCAAGTAAACCGTCAGTTTGAACTAGATATATTTGTAGTGGACTATATAGGGAATATGGTGCCTTTTGGGATGCGTCCTGAGAGAGTGGAGAAACGGAGTGAGTAAACATGATGTGAAATAAAGGCTCAGCCTGTCCCCAAAGACAAGCACAGCTCCTTAAATCCTTAATCAGGGTTCTATACATAGTGCATGACCCAATCCGTCTGAACTCAACGCCACACATTAAGTATTGATAGGTTCAACTTTGTGAGGAGCAGCGGGGTGCCAGGGTAGAGCTGGGAGTAGAGATCACCATGGCAACATGCAGACTAGACAGCCCATGACAGGCCAACTACAAGCCTTATGGCAGTAGAAAAGTCACCACAATTACTGTATGTATATATATATATATATATATATATATATATATATAGTTATTTTTTGTGTGTGTCAGCAAGTGAATGAGTGTGTGTGTGTGTGTGTGTAAACGTTTTACTATACTTGTGTGTACCAGAAGTTCTCACAAGAAACATAAACCAACTAAACTTCAGAGAAGGACATTTTGCCGGTTCTCACTTGTAAAAAGGCTATTTTAGGCTTAGGGGTCAGGTTTAGGGAAAATAGGACTTTGAATGGGAATGAATTGTTGGTCCACAAAAAGTCCTCACACGTATAGCTGAGTGTCTGCACGTGCAAGTAGGTTAGCGTGAGAGATTGGGATTCCGTGTGTCAGTCAGTAAGTGTGTAATATATGTATGTGTGTCGGTCAGTAAGTGTGTACTGTATGCATGTGAACGAGTGAGGGTGTGTGTGTGTGTGTGTGTGTGTGTGTGTGTGTGTGTGTGTGTGTGTGTGTGTGTAGCCCATTATGTTTCCCCTGTCCCTCCTCCACTGGTGAGATGCCCTAAGGATAGCTCAGTGGATCCATTTCCTCCTCCTGCTGTGTTTACTGCTAGATGTAATCATATTCCTGTGAGGCTTCCTTCCTGTTCCCCCGAACGACACACATCCCGACTAGGGTTGCACATTTTGGGGAATATTCAGGTGGTAACTTTCCGTGGGAATTAATGGGAATATATGGCAATTAACAGAAATATATGCAAATTAATATGAATACATTTACCATATCATTTGGAGACAGAAACAAAAACATTTTACCTTATCATAAGTACACATAATTGCAAATGATTAAAAAAAACTATTTAGTTACGAATTGAACTTTCAATTAAATGAGTTGACTCTTCCTTTGGGATGATTTCACTGAACAACAAAAGAAAAGGGAAAAATGAATGAACCCCAATGATCCATCGCATCTCCCAAAAACATTTTCTAAAACTTTGGTTGTCTTCCTCTCAGGCTTCCATGTCTTCTCCCTGGACCTCCTCAAATGTCCACCTCTTGAACATCAGACTCTGAGGCCTCATCTTCACTGTCACTTTCCAACCTTGTTGAGGATGGCTCGTTGTCAGGCTCAAAAAGCCTCAAATTTGCCCGGATGGCCACCAATTCATCAACCCTTGTATTGGTCAGCATGTTGAGTGCTTTGGGCTCCATGTTCCCAAACAAGGACCAGTTGTGCTCTGAGGCGACTGATGTTGGTGGGATTTGGAGGATGGAGGCAACAGGGGAAAGAGCCTCAGATCCACAAAGTCCCTTCCACCAGGTGGCTGATGAGATATGTTGGCACGGCTCCCGTACTGCATCTCCATCCCAAAGCCCTTACTTAGAAGTGAACTTTGCCAGACTGCCAAGGTGGCAAGACATGGTAGTGATGACACCATATGCCTTGTTGATCTCTGCACCAGACAGGATGCTCTTGCCAGCATACTTGGGGTCCAACATGTACACTGCAGCATGTATGGGCTTCAGGCAGAAGTCTTCACGCTCTTTGATATTGAATTTTTTCCCTCTGCTTGGAGCAACAGTGAAGTGGGCAGGGCAGTACGGATTTCTTCTCTTACATCTGCAAGTAGAGTCTGAACATCAGACAGGGTGGCATTGTCTCCCTCAATCCGTGCAATGGCTACTGCTATAGGTTTGACTGCTTACCACTCTCTCCCAAAACACATCATCCAGGAGGCTTCTCTTGATGGGGCTGTCCATGATGGGGCAGACTGATTCGGCCATTTCTTGGAGACTCCTTCCCCTCCAGGAGACTGTCAAACATGATGATATCACCATCCCAACGAGTGTTGCTAGGCAGCTTCAATGTGGTGCTCTAATTCTTCTCACTTTATTTGGTAGATTTCTGCTATAACTTGATGACTGCCTTCAAGCTCATCTGCAATGTAACGACCGGTGTGTCTATTGTCCCTTGTGTCTGTGCTCTTGTAGAATACTGGTTGAGGGGTGGAGATGTAGTTAATTATTCCTTGCCCACGAACATTTGACCACTCAGAGTTGATTACAATACAGTCTGCTTTCTCTATGATTTGCTTGACCTTCACTTGAACTCTGTTGAACTATGCATCCAGCAAATGAGTAGAAAAAGCATGTCTGGTTGGAGGGGTGTATGCTGGGCGAAGAACATTCAGAAATCTCTTCCAATACACATTGCCTGTGAGCATCAGAGGTGAACCAGTTGCATACACAGCTCGAGCAAGACATTCATCAGCATTTCTCTACTACGTTCCTCCATTGAGTAAAACAAAAAAACTCTGATTCGAGGAGGACCATATCGTTGATATCGATAAGGTGTCTGATTCATCATTTTCACCTCGAATAGAAGTAGAGGGACTTTTGTCAGAGGTTGATTGTTGTGAATGAACTTCATGCACTTGGCCAGATGATTCTGCGTCTTTGTTGCATTCTTCACATATGATTTGGCACAGTATTTGCAAATGTACAGCTTTTCCTTCTATATTAGCAGCAGTGAAATGCCCATGGTATTTTCCTGTAAAGCTTAGGAAAAAAATGTGTAAAAAATATGCAAATGCAATTCCATGTACAGATAAATAGTTAAGCAGTTAGATTGAACAACTCCTTTGTAAGATAAATGTTTTAAAATGTAACATGTATGGAAACAGGTGAATTAACACTCCTCAGTTAGCAGGCTCAATCAAGCTAAAACACACATGGTAGCAAAAACTAACTAGCAGAAATTGTTAGCAAGTTAGAAATGATTTAAAACACACTTTGCTGTAGGCTACTATTTACTAGTTAACAAAAAATCATGCATGTCATAAAATATATTCACCCCACCCAGTACTGTAATCAAAACCTACCAGAAAGTATGTAGTCCTTGGCTCAGACAGTGTAGTAGTGTGGGCTCAATAGCATCTCATTAGTGTGCAAGATCTTGAGAATCAGCTGTACATGTGATGGAAGAATGAGGGTTGCAATTCCATTGAATTGGGGATAGTTTAACCAAAATATGCCACAAGACCTAGAATTGCCTTATGTGTATGCCACAAAAAAAACGTTCAGGCTTAAAATTCCCAGGCTTAACTTCCCATGGAAAATTTACAGGAAAGTTTACAACCCTTTGCAACCGCAACATACCTGCAAGACACCCCCCCCCCCCCCCATCACAACATGTCATCAGCTACATGCTGTGGTCCACAGAGAAAAGCAGAGAGACAGAGAAAGAGAGAGAGCAACAGGAAGCCAGGTCAGTGGAGTGGGAGACTTGGTTCCATTGTGAACACAGAACTGAGACTACAGCTCCACAGGAGGAACTGAGATCAGAGGATATGGGAGAGGACATAAACACTACCGTACTAAAGCCCAAAACATAACACTAGTTGAACACTGCAATGCAGCAATGCTACTACCTCTATACAGCAGCAGCTACAACCCATTGCAGCCAGTTGCTCCAGTTATAGACGGGTTGAAGGTTTCGCAACAAAACCAACTCAAAACAGACGGGATTGGCTTAGAATGTTGACAACATGCAAACTATATTTTGTCTCCAATGTTTATTGAAAACAAATACATTTGCACGATGATTTCTTGTCTCTCGAATACATCGCTACAGTTGTTGGTTAGCTAGCATGCGGAATTTTGCCATATTTAGCACGGACATCAGTCAAAACACCTCAAAAACAAAACTATGTATCAAGAACAAGATAAAAACTCGCTGAAACGCACCACCTACGATTCGCCCACATGGCAGCTTCTTATTGTTGCTAGTCATCTGGCCATCCAGAACCACAACAACACACTGACTTCTGCCCCATTGAAGTGTGCACATCGTTGTCATGCCGCTGTCAGCTAACCCATCTATAGCTACAACAACAAACTGTCCTGCCTGTTAGAGGTGACACCTTCAATGGAAGATAAATCATTTACATTTTGTACAAAAAGTATCTACATACCTAACCCTAAAACCTACGTGCACTCTCCCATACTCAAACTTCTCAACTTGTTCAGGACACAGCCCAAGTGGGATAGATGAACTAGTCTAACCTGTACAACACAAATTGGGCTTTGTCCCTCAAACAAATACCTCTCTCTAGTAATTATCCCTGTGACAGTGTCAGTCTGAGGGAATGCTGGAGTCTTGCTGTGCTAAACAGAGCTGTCCAGAGACAGAGGGATGTTAACAGGCCTGGCCCTACACCAAGAGACAGAGGACCAGGGGGTTGGAGACTTCTGCTTAATCAGTGCTGAGACTTCCCATGTTAGCAGTTTAGCGATTGTATAGCCCTAGACTGTGCCAAGTTTGCATGTTAATGGATTGGAGGCCAACTGCTTTTAACCAGGGCCAAGTGTTAGCATTTTAGCAGATAGCCACTCTGCCCTGCTCAGCATGAACAGGTCCAAGGATTAGCCGGTTAGTGTTTTGGGGGCCTGGATATGCATTCGGAACATTATTGTTCTGTCAAAGTGAAATCCTATATTGGTGTGTTCCAGTAGTCTGTTCGCATGTTCCCCATGACAACAGGGCTAGTGTTATCGGGCTGTCAGTGAGCAGTGGTAGCCAGCATACTAGGCTAGCGGTGCTGTCTCAGTGCCCAGCAGATGGAGACCAGATGAGGCTTTAGAGGAGATAATTACCCTAGTCTGCGCCACGCCTAGCCACTGTGGACCCAACAGCACGCTAGCTACCGAATGACATCAGATCAGTTCTCCTCTGACAAGGAGAGAAAGAGGAAGCGGCCGTGTGAAAGACAGAGTGGGAGCAGAGACAGAGAGAGTGGGGGCAGAGACAGAGAGAGTGGGGGCAGAGACAGAGAGAGTGGGGGCAGAGACAGAGAGAGGGGCAGGGGAGACAGGTGATAGCTAGACATCTGGTAACATACATCACTCCCCCTTTCATCTCCACCTCCATAACACAGACATGTGAAGTCTGGATTGTTTATCAAACACGGCTGGTCAGTAGGGAGAGGGGGGGTGGAGAGAGCACTCTGGTGACTGATATCTACACTACTGAAAGACCTCTGCACTAACCTAAGGGCCTGTGTATAAGCATTCACAGTCCAGCCATTTCAAGGCAAAGACAGAACTACTCTTCACTGTGAGAACGCATGTTTCACATTAAAACAGAAAACAGGTTTTTTGTTGTTGGTGAAAACACAATGGGAACTCTGTGCTTTTTTCATTTACCTCAGAAAACAATTGGATACTGGTTCTGATATTAAAATAGTAATAATTAAATTCATTTATGTAGTGTTTTTTTTACCTATTGCTCCAAGTGCTTCACAAAAGACAACATCTTGTGACTGTCAAAACTTTGTGTGATGCAGAGACAACTCCTGTCCTCTCCTCCTTTCCAAATGCACAGGAAATGACTCCATCCAGAATGAGTCATCATCCATCTACCGTCACTCATTAACATACTCGTTAGGGAGAGCAGACCCCCCTCATCTCCCCATCCTACAGGCTAACGGGCGGGTGGAGGCTAATTAGGGTAATTAACTAGGGATATCAACAACATCGAGAGGGCACAATCAGTGAGTGAATTTACCAAAGCCATTTTATCCCAAAGCACATTGTGTGCTGAGAAAGCACATTGGGGTACAATACGTGACCGTACTATCAGCTTCTCCCATGGGGTTACAACAGGGTGTTATGTTAGTGGTTTGGGTTGTTAGTGGTTGTTGTTTTGGTGCAGCCTGACTGACTCTCTAGCTGTGCTATTTGTGTTCTCACTGAAGTAAGGGATCAAAGCTGGAAAGGCCTTTCAGCATTTATCAGAGCAGGAAAAGTGGGGTCTTGGTGATAGGCTACGCAGGGCCTGAGCACAAAACATAGACACACACACTACACTTTTCTGATTCACACTCTGGAACTTTGAAATGCCTGTAGAGTATATTTTGTAAAACAATATAAAGAAACATTTGGCTAATCAAAACATTTAGATTTTCTATAATCATGTTTATATTTTTCAATATTCATAAACATATGTAAGACATTTCAAAATATGCTTTACAGCCAACGCTAGACAAGCATTTGTGTAAGTTTATCATAGCCTAGCATAGCATTATGCCCTGCTAGCAGCAGGCAACATTTTCACGAAAATAAGAAAAGCAATCAAATTAAATAATTTACCTTTGAAGAACTTCGGATGTTTTCACTAAGGAGACTCCCAGTTAGATAGCAAATGTTCCTTTTTTCCAAAAATATTATTTTTGGAGGCGAAATAGCTCCGTTTGTTCTTCACGTTTGGCTGAGAAATCGACTGGAAAATGCGGTCACTACAACGCCAATTTCTTTTCAAAATTAGCTCCATAATATCGACAGAAACATGGCAAACGTTGTTTAGAATCCATCCTCAAGGTGTTTTTCACATATCTATTCGATAATATATCCACCGGGACAATTGGTTTCTCATAAGAAGCGATTGGAAAAATGGCTACTTCTGTACTTTACTCAAGCTTTTCTGCGGGAGGCATCATGTGACCACTTGCTCAATGTGGTCCCTTACGGCTATTCTTCAACATAAATGCGTAAAAAGACGTCACAATGCTGTAGACACCTTGGGGAATACGTAGAAAGCGTAAGCTCATTCGTAGCCCATTCACAGCCGTATAAGGAATCATTGGCATGTAGCGCTTTCAAAAAAATGGGGCACTTCCTGATTGGATTTTTATCTGGGTTTCGCCTGTAACATCATTTCTGTTGCACTCACAGACAATATCTTTGCAGTTTTGGAAACATCAGAGTGTTTTCTATCCAAAGCTGTCAATTATATGCATAGTCGAGCATCTTGTCGTGACAAAATATCCTGTTTAAAACGGGAACGTTTTTCATCCAAATGAAAATATTGCCCCCTAGTCACAAAAGGTTAATTAAACACGATGGAGTCTTAAAAGGAGGCCGTGTATAGGGCAAAATGTCCAATTTCTATTCATTATTCATATATTATGCTTTAATATACTAATGTCAAATATATGTCTACAATCCTCCCTCAAAAAAACACTTCGATGGTTGAAATTTCATAAAAATCATGGTCTTTTTTGGGGGGCTACTTTAGTGAGAAATCACCAAGTGTGTTCCGTGAGTGGTTTCCCGCCCAATTGTCTCCTAACCCTAATAGCCCAGTTTGCAGTGTGAACAAGTTCCTGGCAGGTATCTCTCGTCTGTTACTATCAATTACATGTTCATCCATCACTCAAAATCAGACACCTTGTGGACCATAAGCACAGATCACAAACATGCGCACACGGTCCCATGCTTACCCTGCATGTTTATGAGCGTTGGAGCGCGCAGAGGAAAAGGCAGTAGTCGAGTTCACTCTCTCAGCACTCCCCTCCACAGCATCTGGCTAATCCAATCACCTTACAGTGGACACCTCACATGCACAGGGTTGCCCCGGTAACCTACTAGCAACCCTTCAGCACCAGATAGAGACCTAGCCTACTCAGAGCACTGCAGATAGAAATGCACTGTATGGAACGGACATGTTCTACTATAATAGATGTGGACATACTGGACAATCAGGCCAGCTCTATGCAATACATTCTATCTGAAATGCTCTTAAATATGTTTTTGCTTTGTTGAATCTGGAATTGGACTTGATAAAGAGCCGTGGGGAAAGTCCCCTTTGAAAGAAGATATCCAGATAACAGCCAGATAACTTTGTTTGTCCAAAGTTTTAGTTATGAGTGTGGACGCTCCTTTTCATTCCTTTGACACCGCTAACTTAATTTACACTCTGCAAAACACACACACCCGAAGCTCTTAATTATTGCCCATGTATTCTGAGCCAAGACACATTCCAAGTGCAATATCTTAACATAGAACTGAGCAGAAGCTCAGACATGGTGTGATTCACAGCTCACTTTTCCATAGAATGCAGCATGTCCCATTAGACACTGTCAGATTCAACACCATGGACAAAGATGGCCCAGGCACAGCTGTACTCTCTCACACACACACACACACACACACACACACACACACACACACACACACACACACACGCACGCACACACACACACACACACACACACACAAATGGAGTGTGTATCCTGCTACACCCCATGCCCCTTCCCATCATACATTGCGGGGCTGATTGATGGGTGATTGCCGTGGCGAGTCAAGGACGCAGCACTCTCTCCTCTCTGCCATATGGTTCAGCCACAGGGAGCAGGAGGTGCAGACAGACTGAGCCCATCTAACACCTCTCCACATGAAGCATCCATAGGCCACATGTAGTGGAGCGCTGTGGATCACAGAAGCATAGCAAGGAGCTACTTCTCTTTTCTCCAGCTTCTACCCAGACGGGTACATCAAATAGCTACCAACAATAAAAAGGACTTTTCCCACTAGTGAGCTGAACCGAACAGTGTGAAACCGTGCAGGCCGGCACAGTACGGTTCAGGCTGGCTAGATGTTGTGAAAAGGGTAGTGACCTATGATAGACCTGGCTGTGTTGTTGAGGGGCATGGTGAAGGGTTATAGGTACTTACTCATAGTGGAGGCCGGGGTTGGGGAACAAGGCAGGGTCCAGGCGGGGTTTTGGACAGGTGCGGTCGTTCTCCACAGGTGCCCTCCTAGAGGCACTCATGACCTGCAGAAAAGGAGTCATTCAAGTGAGCGAAACTAAATAGGTGCTCAAACACATTTGATATTTCAGAGACAAATGGGTCACATTTTTTAAAGTGGCGACACACTGTCAAGAAGACAAATCATTATAACGTTCAGAAATATCATTAGGTCTTTCATATGAGGAATCACATTAGGCCTGCGTCATTGACTCCATGATGGGTACAATCTATCCTATGTCCTGTCCACCTCACTGCCATACACCTCTGGAGTGATGTGCTCCATGACACAAACACAGTACGTGCAGGGCACACACACACACACACACGCCCCGATGAAGAGGATCAGAGATGACAGTTGGCATGGTCAATAGTGTCATCGTTGAGCTAGTAAGACAGGGTGCGGAGAGAGTGACCAGGCCTGTGTGTGTGTGTGTATATACCCATAAGGCCCAGCCACCGGCCCACCAAACTAAATAACCATAATCTGGTGACAGTGGTGTTCCTCTGTGGTGGGGTAATAACAGGTGATTGGATAGTGCTGCAGATGCAAGCCATGCAGTGTGAGTGAGGGGTCAATTACCTGGCTCATGTTGCCATGACACAACAGGGCAGAAGCCACAGAGGATCCGATTCTTCCTAGAGACCTCTGTTATTGGTCGAGCACAGGTCAAAAAAAAACTCTTAAGATGGAATCGCCATCGGGGGAAACAACTCCACTGTTCGCCCCCCAGCGCCTTTGTTATCTCTTTGTTGATGAAAACAGAGTAGAGGGGAATTCAGTAGCGTGATGAAATAAATTGCAGTGCATATTGTGCCGTCCTAATGTGTGTGCAATGCTGTCTGAGGAAGGGAAAAAAACTGTTTGTTGTTTGCAGTAATTTCCCCATTGTTGTAATTTCACCAAACAGACGCGGCAGTTTCACCAATTAAGGATTCCAGCTTTAATTAACAGAAGACAAACAAGCGCTGACATAGTTTCATGTGTCAATCCAAAAATGCCAATAATTACAACTGTGTTCATGAATCCAAGTTGTAAATATTAGGGGTATACACAGTGTACAAAAAAACAAGAACACCTTCCTAATATGGGCTCGAAAGTTGTCAAAATGAGTAGAACTGGTCTCATCAAATGTTGCCCATCCCTGGTCTATGTCATGGAAAGAGCAGGTGTTCATAATGTTTTGTACACACTGTATATGAATGAGATTTGCTTTGCGCATCTAACTATACAATGACATTTTGCTTTGAGCATATAATTGTGATAAGTGATAATGTACCGATAATTCCTTGATGACAGCTTTGCATTCTCTAAACCAGTTTCATGAGGTAGTCACCTGGAATGCATTTCAATTAACAGTGTGCCTTGTTGAAAAGTAAATTTGTGGAATTTCTTTCCTTCTTAATGAGTTTGAGCCAATCAGTTGTGTTGTGACATGGTAGGGGTGGTATACAGAAGATTACCCTATTTGGTAGAAGACCAAGTCCATATTATTGCAGGAACAGCTCAAATAAACAAAGAGAAACGACAGTCCATCACTTTAAGACATGAAGGTCAGACAACGCGGAAAATTTCAAGAACTTTGAACGTTTCTTCAAAGTTCTTCAGGCCTTCATGGTCAAATTGCTGCTGCAAAAAAAAACACACTAAAGGACACCAATAAGAAGAAGAGACTTGCTTTGGCCAAGAAACACGAGCAATGGACATTAGACCAGTGGAAATCTGTCTTTTGGTTTGACGAGTCCAAATGTGCGTTTTTTTTTATATCGGTATCGGCTTTTTTTGGTCCTCCAATAGATCGGTATCGATGTCAGTGTTGAAAAATCATAATCGGTCGACCTCTAATCTTGTAACGGCGTTCTTCGTTTGTAGAAAGAGAGTCGGACCGAAATGCAGCGTGGTGGTTACTCATGACTTTAATGGAAAAGTAAACACATGAAATAACTATACAAAAATACAAAACAACAAACGGAACGTGAAACTTAATTACAGCCTATCTGGTGAAACTACACAGAGACAGGAACAATCACCCACGAAATACAAAGTGAAACTCAGGCTACCTAAATACGGTTCCCAATCCGAGACAACGAGAATCACCTGACTCTGATCGAGAACCGCCTCAGGCAGCCAAGCCTACACTAGACACACCCCTACTCAACCACAATCCCAATGCCTACAAAACCCCAATACGAAACACAACAAAATAAACCCATGTCACACCCTGGCCTGACCAAATATATAACGAAAACACAAAATACTATGACCAAGGCGTGACAGAACCCCCCCCAAGGTGCGGACTCCCGGACGCACCTCAAAACCATAGGGAGGGTCCGGGTGGGCGTCTGTCCATGGTGGCGGCTCCGGCTCGGGACGTGGACCCCACTCCATAAATGTCATAGTTCCTCCCCTTCGCGTCCTGGGATAATCCACCCTCGCCGCCGACCATGGCCTAATAGTCCTCACCCAGAACCCCATAGAACTGAGGAGCAGCTCGGGACTGAGGGGCATCTCGGGACTGAGGGACAGCTCGGGAATGAGGGGCAGCTCGGGACTGAGGGGCAGCTCGGGACTGAGGGGCAGAACGGGACTGAGGGGCAGCCCGGAACTGAGGGGAAGCCTAGTACTGAGAGGAAGCCCAGTACTGAGATGAAGCTCAGGTAGGTAGTAGGCTCCGGTAGATCCTGGCTGGCTGGCGGATCTGGAAGATTCAGGTTGACTAGCAGATCTGGAAGATTCTGGTTGACTAGCAGATCTGGAAGATTCTGGTTGACAGGCTGATCTGGAAGAATCTGGTTGACTAGCAGATCTGGAAGATTCTTGTTGACAGGCTGATCTGGAAGAATCTGGTTGACTGGCAGATCTAGAAGATCATGGCTGACTGGCGGATCTAGCTGCTCTATTGCAGACTGACATCTCTGACTGCTCCATGCAGGCTGACAGCTCCTTGCAGACTGGCAGCTCTTTGCAGACTGGCATCTCTGGCTGCTTCATGCAGACTGACAGCTCTGACTGCTCCATGCAGGCTGACAGCACCCTGCAGACTGGCAGCTCCTTGCAGACTGACAGCTCCTTGCAGACTGACAGCTCCCTGCAGACTGGCAGCTCCTTGCAGACTGACAGCTCTGACTTCTCCATGCAGGCTGACAGCTCCTTGCAGACTGACAGCTCCTTGCAGACTGACATCTCTGGCTGCTTCATGCAGACTGACAGCTCTGACTGCTCCATGCAGGCTGACAGCACCCTGCAGACTGGCAGCTCCTTGCAGACTGACAGCTCCTTGCAGACTGACAGCTCCCTGCAGACTGGCAGCTCCTTGCAGACTGACAGCTCTGACTGCTCCATGCAGGCTGACAGCTCCTTGCAGACTGACAGCTCCTTGCAGACTGACATCTCTGGCTGCTTCATGCAGACTGACAGCTCTGACTGCTCCATGCAGGCTGACAGCACCCTGCAGACTGGCAGCTCCTTGCAGACTGACAGCTCCTTGCAGACTGACAGCTCCTTGCAGACTGACAGCTCTGGCTGCTTCATGCATACTGACAGCTCCCTGCAGACTGGCAGCTCAGGCTGCTTCATGCAGACTGACAGCTCTGACTGCTCCATGCAGGCTGACAGCTCTGATTGCTCCGAACAGGCAGGAGGCTCCGGCAGCGCTGTAGAGGAGGAAGGCTCTGATAGCGCTGAACAGGCGGGAGACTCCGACAGCGCAGGAGGGAAGGAAGGCTCTGATAGCGCTGAACAGACAGGAGACTCCGGTAGCGCAGGAGAGGAGAAAGGCTCCGACAGCGCTGGAGAGGCGAGGCGTACTGTAGGCCTGATGCGTGGTGCTGGCACTGGTGATACTGGAGCGAGGACACGCACAGGAAGCTTGGTGCGGGGAGCTGCTACCGGAGGACTGGTGTGTGGAGGTGGCACTGGATAGACCGGACTGTGCAGGCGTACTGGAGCTCTTGAGCACCGAGCCTGCCCAACCTTACTTGGCTCGATGCCCACTCTAGCCCGGCTAATACGAAGAGCTGGTATGTACCGCACCGGGCTATGCACCCGCACTGGAGACACCGTGCGCTCACTAGCATAACACGGTGCCTGCCCGGTCTCTTTAGCCCCCCGGTAAGCACAGGGAGTTTGCGCAGGTCTCCTACCTGGCATAGCCATACTCCCTTTAAGCCCCCCCCCAATAATTTTTTTGGGCTGCTTTTCGGGGTTCCATCCGCGTCGCCGTGCTGCCTCCTCATACCAGCGCCTCTCCGCTTTAGCCGCCTCTAGTTCTTCCTTGGGACGGCGATATTCTCCAGGCTGAGCCCAGGGTCCTTTTCCGTCCAGTTCCTCCTCCCATGTCCAATTCTCCAAGTGATGCAGCCTCTCCCACTGCAACTGCTCTTCACGATTAACAGGGAGAGTTGGCTCAGGTCTGACACCTGACTCATCCACTCTCCCTCTGAGCCCCCCCCCCCCAATACATTTTTTGGGGTGACTTTCGGGTTTCGCTCTGCGCCACCGTGTCTGTTTCTCCAACTCCATTCGCCTATAGCCCTCTTCGCACTGCTCTAGCGAATCCCAGGCGGGCTCAGGCACTCTCACTGGGTCGGCCGCCCACCTGTCTATTTCTTCCCACGTCGTATACTCCAAGCCTCTGCTGTCCATAACGTCCTCCCTTCGCTGCTGCCTGTTAACACGCTGCTCGGTCCGAGTGTGGTGGGTGATTCTGTAACGGCGTTCTTCGTTTGTCGAAAGAGAGTCGGACCGAAATGCAGCGTGGTGGTTACTCATGACTTTAATGGAAAAGTAAACACATGAAATAACTATACAAAAATACAAAACAACAAACGGAACGTGAAACTTAATTACAGCCTATCTGGTGAAACTACACAGAGACAGGAACAATCACCCACAAAATACAAAGTGAAACTCAGGCTACCTAAATACGGTTCCCAATCCGAGACAACGAGAATCACCTGACTCTGATCGAGAACCGCCTCAGGCAGCCAAGCCTACACTAGACACACCCCTACTCAACCACAATCCCAATGCCTACAAAACCCCAATACGAAATACAACAAAATAAACCCATGTCACACCCTGGCCTGACCAAATATATAACGAAAACACAAAATACTATGACCAAGGCGTGACAAATCTAGTCAGCCAGACATGTTGCGTACACCTGCTGTGATTCAGTCAGCAAAGACCTAGCTAAGGAAAACAATGGGTTAATAGGTTGGACTCAGGCCTGAGTGTGTGGGCTGAGAGTCTTAGCTTTAAGGCAGTGAACTGGGATAAGGGAAACCAGACAATATGTTCACCTCTGCCCAGACCCAGGTCTACAGCCAGCCAATCAACCGCAGCATTACTGAACAGCCAATCAACAGTAATGTTACAGGAAGATTGAGGAGGCAGAGGGACCTCAAAGCCCTATTAAAATAGACACAACTCTGTATTATTATGGAGTTAGTAGTATCACTCTCCAAAGCTGAGAAGGTCAGGCATAAAGGAACATTGGCCCAAGGCAGAGTGAGAGAGATGGGCTAGGGGCAGGGGTGGGGTGTAGTGATCAGTGGATGGACCTCTCTTCCTTCTCCGAGGACTGAGGGGTACCCTGGCAGAAATGAGAGCGTCAGGTACTGCCAAATGAGCATCCATGCGTACACTCAACGGAGCCTGCCAAACACTTGCACACGCACACACACACACACTCGCACAGAGCTTGGCTGAGGTTGCACCAACATCTGGTGTGCTGTGTGTGGGCCGGCCACTCCAAGGCCAGGCAGAGAGAAAGCAGACCAATGTGCCAGCGGGCATAAGCACCCACCAGAGACTGGCACACGGAGCTCTGCCAGCGCCTGGAGAGGAGAAGGGGAATGTAATAACACCATACCCTCTCAAACATGTGGTGTGTGTGTTTGAGAGGCAGGATGTGTGTGTGTGTGTGTAAATTATTGTAATCTATTTAACTATTATCAGTGTGGGCTGACCCGTTTGATCACACACACGCACAGTTAAGGTCACATATAAAGGGCATTTTGTCTCTGGCAGTGTTTTCTGTGTGGGGAAGTGGAGAAACCGAATCCTCCACCCACAGCGCCCACAGCACCATTTTTCAGACTGTGTTTTTTATTAGAGAGAGAACCCATAGCAAAGGCCTGGTTGCTATGCTACGGAAGCTCAGCCGGGACCAGCTTTTCAGGCAGTCAAAGAAACCCCTCCAACTCACACAAGACACTGCCCAGACGGACAAACAGACTGCTCTTTCATTACAAACACACATCTACACACTAGTTCTCTACACTCTGTGGAGAGGCATTACAAGAGGCACGACTGCTCTTTGTGCCAACTGTGTACAGAGCCCATGTGGAAAAGTGTGTGTGTGTGTGTATAAAACAGAGAGGGGCAGATGAGATTATTTGTGGCTGCTAACTCTTGCCTGACTACTGCAGGCTGCTTTGTTTCCTCACTGTCAGGGTATCAGGGCAGAAAGACAGAGATCCTTAGCATTGTCCAAGGACTGTAAAATAAGGAAACATGTTTGAAATGGCACTAGGGGTATTTTAAATTGATAAAAATAAAAGTTTTTGTTTTTTGATTCTGTAAACTATGGTATTCTATAAACTATGGTATTCTATAAACTATGGTATTCTATAAACTATGGTATTCTATAAACTATGGTATTCTATAAACTATGGTATTCTATAAACTATGGTATTCTGTAAACTATGGTATTCTATAAACTATGGTATTCTGTAAACTATGGTATTCTATAAACTATGGTATTCTATAAACTATGGTATTCTATAAACTATGGTATTCTGTAAACTATGGTATTCTATAAACTATGGTATTCTATAAACTATGGTATTCTATAAACTATGGTATTCTATAAACTATGGTATTCTATAAACTATGGTATTCTGTAAACTATGGTATTCTATAAACTATGGTATTCTGTAAACTATGGTATTCTATGCAGTAGTAGATAATAGGCTCAGTAGAACCAAATTAATGAATGGACATAAATAGGATGCAACACTGGTGAGGATTCATTCACTGACTTTTTTTTTTATCAGGACGATTCTAATATTGGAAAGGGGGGGTGACGGAGTTCTCTTTTTCGATTCAACATAAACCTACCACAGTCATTGTGCAAACGTGAATGTACAGCTTTAAAATTGTGTTTTGACAACATAACTCTTGATAATTCAACCAATTAAAGCGGTTGAGATAGAAAAGTTACAGCCGTATAGGCCTACTTTCCTATCCAGTCCAAATCACCTGTTGCAACAAATAAGCCGATCTCTACAGGTGGTGCAGGGCAGGTATGAGCTCTTTCTTTCTTGTGTAACTACTCAATATTCTATCTATAGGACTAACTGTGTGTGAAGTGGCTACTACCTAGATTCATTTGGGAGGTGAGAAATGTTGGTATAAATAGGGGGAAATACACTTTTAGAGTCCAATTTGCATTTGCTTTACAGGTAGCTAGGATAATTAAGCTCGCTAAATGGCTACATCTGGATGCTTTGCCCATCAATATTAATAGACTCCAGCACAGAGTTGTATCGATAATAAACAACTCACCATGAGCCACAACTTCATCATCAATGCCTGGAATTGTCTACACCAACAAACAATACTTACCATAGCTCCAACTCCCACTGCTTCATATTTAATGTCCTTCATCAGCACGCCTATTCACAGCTATCTGTGTGGACACTTGGGTATTCATTTTATGAAGGGCAGTAAAAAGGGAAGCAGTGGCCTGGTCTCAGACAAGACGTAACATAATAAATAAAAGTAAATCCGGGAAACTCAAATGAGTATGATATTTTACATTTGGTATGGTTACATATGACAGAAGATTACTTAAGGCTAAAATGAAAGGAGTGTAGTTGGTTGGGTGGGCGTATAATGTGAACGTCAAGCAACCAAAAGGTTGAGTGTTTGAATCTCATCATGGACAAATTCAGCATTTTAGAAAATACTTAAGATTTTTTGTTATTTTACAACTACTTAACAGGTTGGCTAATAGTTTCCCTAACCCTAGCCTAGTTACCGTTAGTAAGCTAGCTAGAGATAGCGTTAGCCACAACGAATTGAGATTTGTAACATATAATAACATATTGCAAATTCGTAACATAGCGTACAAATTGCAATTCATAACATAGCATACGAAATGGATGATGGACATCCACAAATTAATACATACCATTTCGGGGTGTGAACATTTAAACATAAAAAAATGTAAACCAAATTGGGATCCTAACTTTCAGAAAAAAATCCCTTACTGAAAAACGTTTTTTCTTCACAAAATTAAAATCACAGTGCAGTTATCACAAAAGTACCACTAACAGGTCCCGATTATCATCATAAAGGGAAAATGATTTAATTTAACAAATACATAATGCAACAATGCTGTAATGTTGGGAAAAAAATAATTGTTTGCTACTTTATTAACAGGAGCTGTAGCGCATGAGGAAGAGCGAGAGGCTCGAAGCAGAGCAGCAGCTCAAATGTTTGTGACTAGGGGAGCAGGAAGAGAGAAGAAAGATAGCAACCAGATCGACTCGCGCTGGTAGACTCACTTATTGCTAGTTATTTATCATCTCATTTGATTACATAGTACCTGTTTTGACTGCATCAAACAGAGACGTTGGTTAAGCTAGCTAACGTTAGCTAGGCTAATTGAGACTACATAACTCACCTTCGAAACCAACAGTAAATAACAGCTCCATTCAGATGATTCATTGTAGCTTACCTGTTGGCTCTTGGTGTAGCTGGTCCTTATCATTTAACTTTTAGTTCTGTCATTTTAATTCCATCTTACATTGATTAGCCTATAGTTCAACTACAAGGGCAAAAGTATGTGGACACCCGTTCAACTTAGTGGATTCGGCTATTTCAGTCACACCCGTTGTCGACAGGTGTATAAGATTGAGCACAAATCCATGCACTCTCCATAGACAAGCATTGGCACCTTTCCAACAAGTCAGTTCATTACATTTCTGCCCTACTAGAGCCCTACTGGGGCCAGTCACCTGTAAGTGGTAGGCCACACAAGCTCAGAACAGGACAGCCGAGTGCTGAAGCACGTATAAATGGTCTGTCCTTGGATGCAACACTCACTACAGAGTTCCAAACTGCCTCTCGAAGCAACGTCAGCACAAGAACTGTTCGTCGGGAGCTTCATGAAAAGGGTTTCCATGGCTGAGCAGCCGCACACAAGCCTAAGATCACCATGCGCAATGCCAAGCATTGGCTGGAGTGGTGTAAAGCTTGCCGCCATAGGACTCCGGAGCAGTGGAAACGCATTCTCTAGAGTGATGAATGACACTTCACATTCTAGCAGACAGACGGACTAATCTGGTTTTGGGGGATGCCAGGGGAACGCTACCTGCCCGAATGCTTAGTGCAAACTGTCAAGTTTGGTGGAGGAGGAATAATGGTCTGGGGATGTTTTTAATGGTTCGGGCTAAGCCCCTTAGTTCCAGCGAAGGGAAATCTTAACGCTAAAGCATACTATGACATTCTAGACAATTCTGTGCTTCCAACTTTGTGGCAACAGTTTGGGGAAGGCCCTTTCCTGTTTCAGCATAACGATGTCCCCGTACATAAAGCAATGTCCATACAGAAGTGGTTAATCGAGATCGGTGTGGAAGAACTTGACTGGCCTGCACAGAGCCCTAAATATGAATTGGAACTCCATATTAATTCCCATGATTTTGGAATGAGATGTTCAGCAAGCAGGTGTCCACATACTTTTGGCCATACAGTGTATCTCCTAATAACTTGCCATAGGGAGGGTCTAGCTCTGTGACTGTAGCCTAGTACCAGTTTGATGACTTGTGATTGGATGACGACAAGATACATGCGGCACTCATGAAAAAAGTAAGGGCACCAGCAGCATAAATTATACAATTTTCTCTCACCGCAGTAAGCCCGATGTAGACAATCTGCAATGTGAATTCACGTGGACTTTAATGAATTTAGTATAATTTGAATGGAAAACCGAGAAAGAAAAGAGCTGTTTAAACGTGAATGGTTTCCCCATTTGTCACATCTAATACCAAACGAAACATAAAGTATACTAAATGGAGGGAGATTCACATGAACTATGTTACGTCTACCCCTGAGTCCAGGTTGCGTTTGTTAATGCAGATAATTCCAGGCTAATTCCAGGCTAATTCCAACGCATAGAATTTGAATACTCACTAGGGTGATTGGCATAGCCTACCTATGGGTGGCATGTGAAACCGCAGCACGACATAACTCATTGCTAATAAAAAAAATTCAAGGCTTTAAACGATGCATCTGTCAGCAAATGGCGTATCTTTCTTTGATGCAGGAGGCTGTGACAGGTAAACACATCCATTCCTCATCGTCCTGTCCATTCGGCGGCAAGAGACACGATGGGGAGGGCTCGTGAGCCACTGCACGAGAAATGCGATACTCAGCAACAACGCTGCCAGTTCCGCACAGTGATACAATGGAGCACAATAGCTGATAACGCGAATATATTCTCTCCCAGATATCATAACGTCCACTACCTGTCATAAACAGGCCAGTAGGCTATAGCTGATTGCCTTGCTGTATGATACTGTAAACATGATTTGTTTGTGTGATCTGCTCTCATGCTTCTGGGTAGAAGCCAGGCAGGAAACTTTCATTGGTGGGTGGCATTTGTAATACAATGTATCGGTTTGCGAGTTCCATGTTCGCTCTTTGTGGCATAGCTACAAACTATCCCCAACGCAGTTTTTTTCGGGCGAGCCGTAAAGCCAAGAATGTGTTAAGCCGCATTATCCCGAAACGGGATAGGATTGAGGCACTGCTACAAAACGTAACTACGTTACTATACCCATTCTCCCATGCAGCTCATCGCTACTACATTACCCAATAGTCCCAGACGTGGTAAAGAAACATGGATCGCCTTATTTACTCAACACAGCCACACGTGCAAAATACCATTCAATAACTCTTATTCAAATCGTTTAATTCTACAATTGATCACCTTAAATCAATTAGGCTACAGGAGAAACGTTGAAATCTCCAAACGTCAAATGAGTGAAAGGAAAGCCAAGCCAACCAGATCCGCGAAATGCAGGTCTGTGACCAATGGGAGAGCTTGATTAGTGTTTCTGCAGTCTACCAACATCGACTCTGCTGCAGGAGGCCGTCCGGGGGTTTGGCTAGGTAGGCCTCGATGAATATACACAAGAACAAAGTTTGGAGCTATTAAACCATATTCCCGATTGTAAACAAAACACTGGAATAATCCCGCATACCGAGTCGTTCAATGCGAACACTGCACAAACGCATGCCCCTGGTTCCCATCACGTATGCCACTTTCAAAGCCTCAGTCCGCTTGCTAGCGTTTAGCCAACAGTAGTACACTGACATCCATATCGGGGAAGTTGATAAATTATATTTCCCAGAACATTTTGAAAATCGGAAGGACAGGTTTACCTTGTTCTAACTCGACGTGTCCGTCTTGATCACATCGCTGCGTGTGTTTTCCCAGCCAAACTAGAGTAAAATATGTCCATTGTCCCGTACCAGGAAGTCAGCGCTCTCCCAGAACAGAACACTTCTCAAACTCACTATGGAACCCCTGCAGGGCGCTGTGCAATCGATCCCACTCCAGGTAGCAATGCGCCGCACGACAGGCTTATCTCACCCGCCATGTTGGATCCGAAACGAGGTTGCGGCACATAGGTGGCGAATAGTAAAATATCACTAGTTGTCACTTGCACCTTTTTAATTGATAGACAAACACTTACCAACAAAGGAAAAGTAGTCTCGTAGTCTTCATAGGCATAATGAAAAGTACTGCGCACGAGTCCTGCTAATAGCCTGTTAATAAACCGGGTAGAGTATAAATTCATGATATTGATATTAAATATTTAAATAACTATTTATCAGCGTTCTCATATCATACATTTCAAGTGAAAGCATCAGGTGGCCTGAAAGTATTTGATAGGTTATTTAGAATAGGCTACTTAAAAAAAAAATATATATATATATATATATATATATATATATTACACAAAATGTGAAATGCTATCCTGTTATTATTTGTAACCAGCAACTCATAGCCTTAACCCTTGTATTTGTTATTGAATGCTGAAGATCACTGTTATTACTACTAAAGTGTATATTCTGCAAAGTGATACTGCTCTTCTTATCTTAGCGGGCCATCAATAAGACAAACCAACCTCTGTTTATTCTTAGTGTGAAGTATCCACTGTACTATGCTTGGCTGGACTGTTTCACACAAAACTCAGTCAGTCCACTGAGATAGAGAATATCCTATCTATACTGTATAGTGTTTACATACCAGTGATCCCACTGAGGGAGAGGAAACTGCTTGTATGCACAACCGAGTCAGCCTGAATAGGCACTTATTATCTGATCGATACATTATCAACTTATAACAAGGTACAAATAGAATGTTAAAACAATGTTATAACATGGCCTGAACCTATCCATATGATCTGAAGGTTTTGCAAAACTGCACAGTACCAATAGCCCATGACTAAGGCCCTTGACAACAAACAAAGCAGTTGTGTTTGCAGAACAGTGATAAGCTTTTATACACAGATAGTGGGGATAGGCACATATTGTATTCTACAGAACCCGTTAATCCTGAAAGTCATTTTATGCCTGCCAGTTTCCAGGTACATCATCTACAGTACCCACTTTTTAAAACAGGCATGATATCAGATACTCTCTTTCTATGACACATCTAGATACTGGACTGGATGTCTAATATTATACCGGCCCCGGTGTGGGTCGTAGTCTTAGTATAAAAATCTGTTTGGCTCTGTTGTGTGTGTATGAAACGGACATCAGTGCGCTGCTAACATTTTTGCTTTCCTCCACTGTCCCTGTCCCCATACCAGGCTTGAACCAGTGATTCTATGCTCGCAAACACACGACTGCCCTCTTTGACAACGTAACAACAATTTCTGCTATCCAAAAATATCTAATTCGAATTGTCCATCGGCGACATTTCTAGCTAGCTGTGGAGGGAGTTACGGTACGTTCTTAACTCTGTTGTAGTGATGTGGCCCTCTTCTAACAGAGGCGTTGAGAAACAAAGATGGTGTATAATATGTGCAGCGCAGTGCGGTAGAGTGTTTACCTTTGAGAGTCTTATTGGAAGAACATAGAGACTGCTTAAAGGTTATGCTAACTGGGGGCCTGTGCCTCCTTGGCTGACTTCAAATGAGAATAAATCGTTCTGAGATTTCACTACACGTCACTAGCAATGTCTACACATTGACGTGTTTGTTTTGAGGTTACTATATAAAGAGACTAGACACAATACACAGGGTATACTGTAGCAGGGTTAGATGTTTATTACCTTTTTAATGGGTTTCAAACATCTAGATTCTATTCCGAAACAGTCACAACAATTTAGTCAAGCAATGTATGCATGTATGTGTTTGTCACTTGTTGTTGAACACACATTATGGCAGACAATGAACCGCAGCCTCATTCAATTACAAAGCAAACTAGGAGTGCTGTAGAGAAGTCACAAACAAATAAATGAAACGATTTCACCAGCGTCGGGGGTCAATAACCCTTTACAGAAGAGATCGAGACCACCGTGTTCTTTTGGGAACAGTTAGCTAGTCTAGGAGTCTGAGTCACATGTGGTAATCAGTGCAATCTCTCGTTATCTATCTCTCCCAGTTAGAAACTCTGTCTCGCTCACCGTGTTAGTGTCACACTTTATGTTCCATCACTTATATTAATGTCACACCTAACGAGGTTAAGGCATTGGGGAGAGTGTCACACTCCCACAGTTCACCTGCTGTGTGTGTTAATTTAATGGCCTATTAGGACTGTGATTGTGGCAGCGGTGCCTGCAAACCAAGTCTGCCCCAACAAGAGTAACTACTCAAATAAACAGCACAGTATGCTGCCTGACTGATACACAGAGGGATACTAGTAGATTGTTTTCACTTTGTGTACAGTTTTTATTTGCAGAAATTATTTAATCATTTTATTACAGTCCTGGAGGACATTTAAGTACAGCCCTCAGAAATCAAGAATAGTATGTCTATCCCAGCAGGGGAGAAGTGGAGGCAGTCTCCATCCTAATGATCCTCCTTCATGTTGGTGACTGTGGACCCACAGATACACATGGGTTCTCTGGGTGTGGACCAGGAATCAAACACCCACGAGGAGCCGAGGATTTTTCCCATACTGGAGAGCCTGCATAGGAACAAGCAGGAGAGGTAAACAAACAACACACCCAAGCTTCAATAGAAATCATGTAATAGTGGATCACATTTATGGGATCTAATCACCTCATAACCTTAATGGTTTACCTTTTACAATTCATGCACAAGCGATAGGTAGCACTTACTGTGGCCTTTTGTTATTTGAAGGAAAATACTTATTTAGTGGTGCATAAAGTTTAACAGCATCACATGTTTTTATGAGACTGTTCAGATCAGACTAATGGAAATAAAAACATGTTCCAGCTGCATGTTTCTTCATAGTCACCAGATGGCAGCAGAGTACTGTATAAATCCAATAGTAAGTCATTTTGGGAGCATTTCTGAAAATTAACGTTTTGGATATTAACTCTACATATATTGAATAAATATTTTGCCCCAAAACATCCAGTGTCTATTTGGTTATTACAAAGTTTGTTTAAAGTACTATGAGAAAACAAAAGTAGGCCCTCCTTTGTTTTTTGTATTTGCATTTATTAGGGATCCACATTAGCTGCTGCCAAAGCAGGAGCTACTCTTCCTGGGGTCCAAACACACCAAAGCACCCACATTACACATAAAACAGATGAAACAGTGAACTATGTTTGTACTGAATGAGCTAAAGATAAAACAGTACATCATATAACATCCCTACACCACCACATGTCCACAACACAAAATGTTCAATACCACCATATAACAACATCACAATGTGTGCGTATGCATGTCTGTACCTTTGTGTGTGTCTCTTCACAGTCCCCGTTGTTCCATAAGGTGTATTTTTACACTTTTTAAATCTGATTATACTACTTGCATCAGTTACCTGCATCAGTTAATATAATTCCATGTAGTCATGGCTCTATGTAGTACTGTTCGCCTCCCATAGTCTGTTCTGGACTTGGACTGTCTGTCTGTCTGGTGGCATGTCTTGTGGGGTATGCATGAGTGTCCGAGCTGTCTGCTAGTATTTTAAACAGACAGCTTGGTGCATTCAGTTTGTTTGTCAACTCCTCTTCGAAAAACAAGTAACGATGAAGTCCATCTCTCTTCCACTTTGAGCCATGAGAGATTGACATGCATGTCATTAATGTTAGCTCTCTGTGTACTTTTAAAGGCCAGCTGTGCTGCCCTGTTCTGAGCCAACTGTCATTTTCCCAAGTCCCTCTTTGTGGCACCTGACTACACTACTGAACAGTAGTCTAGGTGCGATAAAACTAGGGCCTATAGGACCTGTCTTGTTAAGGCAGGGCAGCGCTTTGTTAAGTGTTGGGGTAATTTCAGTCACTGTAGTAGCTGACGTGTATAGTGTTGAGACATCCACATACATAAGCACACTGGACTTACTCAAAGCCAGTTCCATGTCATTAGTAAAGATTGAAAAAAGCAAGGGGCCTAAAAAGCTACCCTGGGGAATTCCTGATTCTACCTGGATTATGTTTGAGATGCTTCCATTAAAGAACACCCTCTGTGTTCTGTTAGACAACTCTTTATCCGCAGCATAGCAGGGGGTGTAAAGCCATAACACATACATTTTTCCAGCAGCAGACTATGATCTATAATGTCAAAAGCTGCGCTGAAGTCTAACAAGACAGCCCCCACTATCATGACACAAGGTGAGACCCAGATGCAGACACAGGAGGCAGATGGTTGGAGTTTTACAATATTTATTCATCCAATAGGGGAAGGCGAGAGAATGGTCCTGGACAGGCAAAAGGGTCAGAACCAGTTCAGAGTCCAAAAGGTACCGAAGGGCAGGCAGAATCAAGGTCAGGGCAGGCAGGATGATCAGGCAGGCGGGGAAGTAGCCTAGAGTCATGCATGAGTCAAAACCGGGAAGACTGTCAAAAAGAGAATAGCAAAAGGAGTACGGGAAAAACATGCTGTTTGACTTGACTAACATACAAGACGAACTGGCACAGAGAGACAGGAAACAAAGGGATGAATACACTGGGGAAAATAAGCGACACCCGGAGGGGGTGGAGACAATCACAGGAACAGGTGAAACAGATCAGGGCGTGACACCCACAATCATTTTATCATAAATTTCTCTCAGCCAATAATCATTTGTCATTTGTGTAAGTGCTGTGCTTGTTGAGTGTCCTTCCCTATAAGCGCGCTGAAAGTCTGTTGTCAATTTGTTTACTGTCAAATAGCATTGTATCAAACACCATTTCTCCCAGAAGTTTACTAAGGGTTGGTAACAGTCTGATTGGTCAGCTCTTTGAGCAAGTAAAGGAGGCTTTACTATTCTTAGATAGCAGAATGACTTTTGCTTCCCTCCAGGACTGAGGGCACACGCTCTCTAGTAGGCTTAAATTGAAGATGTGGCAAATAGGAGTGGCAATATCGTCCGCTATTATCCTCAGTAATTTTCCATCCATATTGTCAGACCCCGGTGGCCCCGGTGGTTTGTCATTGTTGACAACAACAAAACATTTCACCTCGTCCACACTGACTTAACGGAATTCAAAAGTACAATTCTTGTCTTTCATAATTTGGCCAGATATACTTGGATGTGTAGTGTCAGAGTTTGTTGCTGACATGTCATCCCTAAGTTTGCTTATCTTGCCAATGAAAAAGTCATTAAAGTAGTTGGCAATATCAGTGGGCTTTGTGATGAATGAGCCATCTGATTTATTGAATGATGGAGCCGAGTTGGCTTTTTCCCCAAAATATAATTTAAAGGTTTTTACTATCATTCTTTATATCATTTATCTTTGTTTCATATTATAGTTTGTTTTTCTTTTTATTTAGTTTAGTCACATGATTTCTTAACTTGCAGTACGTTTGCCAATCAGTTGGGCTGACGGATTTATTTGCCATACCTTTTGCCTCATTCATCTCAACCAATTTTTCAATTCCTCATCAATCCAAGGCGACTTAACAGTTTTTACAGTCATTTTCTTAATGGTTGCGTGTTTATTAGTGACTGGAATAAGCAATTTCATAAATGTGTCAAGTGCAGCGTCTGGTTGCTCCTCATTACACACCACAGACCAGCAAATATTATTTACATCCTCAACATATGAATCACTACAAAACCTATTGTTTGACCTCTTATACACTATATTAGGCCCAGCCTTTGGAACTTTGGTTTTCCTAGATATGGCTATTATATTGTGATCACTACATCCTATGGATTTGGATACTGCTTTAAAGCACATTTCTGCAGCATTAGTAAAGATGTGATCAATACATGTTGATGATTTCATTCCTGTGCTGTTTGTAACAACCCTGGTAGGTTGACTGATAACCTGAACCAGGTTGCAGGCACTGGTTACAGTTTGAAGCTTTTTCTTGAGTGGGCAGCTTGATGATAGCCAGTCAATATTTAAATCACCCAGAAAATATACCTCACTGTTGATATCACATACATTATCAAGCTTTTCACACATATTATCCAGATACAGTCTGTTAGCAGTTGGTGGTGTATAGCAGCTTCCCACAAGAATGGGCTTTAGGTGAGGCAGATGAACCTGTAGCCATATTACTTCAACAGTATTTAACATTAGATCATCTCTAAGCTTTACAGGAATGTGGTTCTGAATATAGACACCGCCTCCGTTGGCATTTCTGTCTTTTCGGTAGATGTTATAACCATGTATTCCTACCACTGTATCCTCAAAAGTATTATCTAAGTGCCTTTCAGAGAGAGTCAGAATATGAATGTCATCTGTTACAAGCAAGTTATTAACTTCACGGACCTTGTTTCTCAGGCTGCATATGTTAATATGGACTATTTTTTAGCTCTTTGCTGGGTTGCTTGATTGTTTTCATTGCTTTACTGCAAAGCTTATCAGAAGTAGACTTGCTCATGTTATTTATAAACAATAATATAAATATTGAAAGTGGTCTTCCTACTAGGGCACACCGCTTCAGTGCTAACAGTGTAAATATGGTTCATAGGCTCATGATTACTACATACAATAGCTGTAGGATCAACAGAGGTATTCAGGGCAGTTAGGGGGACATAAATGAAGTGACTTACATTGTGTCTGTCAACGCCCCTGGGATAATGTACATTTGATGCAGCATTATGATGACTCATTGTCACAATGGTAGGGATTAACTGAGCTGGTCTCGGGTCATTGATACGTCATTGTTTCAACGCAGCCTTCAAATGTGTGGACAGAGTCCAGGAGCCAAGATGATTTGGATGGACTCCTGTCACTCCTGTAGAGTATCTTCTGTTTCCACAAGGTGTCAAAGTTTTCTATAAAAGTGACTCCAGCAGAGCTACAGTGATCTTTTAGCCAGATGTGTAATGCCAGCAGTCTGCTGAATCTTTCACACCCGCGGCCAAATTATGGTATTGGACTTGAAATGATTGGTCGTTTTTTGGAGTCTTTTAATGCTAAAATCAGTTCTTTACAATCCATTTTCAGATGTTCCGAGCTAGCCCTCCTGATGTTGTTGGACCCCACATGGACTATGACAGTGTCAGCTCCCGGCATCTGTGGTAGAACAGTCGGAAGCAGCCTTGTTATGTCCTGTACTCGTGCTCCTGGGTAGCACAGGGTTTTTGCCTTGGGGACCGAGATGTTTCTCACCATAGAGCTGCCTATGATGACAGCTGGTGATGTTGAATGGGCCGGTCTCTCAGGCAGCTTCACGGCCTGATGAAGGTGGGAGCTCCGAGGATCTGAACCCGAGGCAGAAGCCACCGGAGAGCGAGACAGAACAGAGGACGAAGACACAAGTACCTCCAGATCCGATCTTGAATAGGAAGCCCCCAAGGAAGAAGGCACCGGAACCTCTGGATCCAGGGCGGCAAAGTTGTTTCTGGTCTGTGTCAGGTTCAGGCTCAACATCTCCCGTTGCCAGAGAATGCGTTCTTCGAATTCCACAGCGAGTGACGTATCTCCATGGCTGTTTGGTTGGGTTGAGAACAGCTCAGTTCTGACGGAAAGGGGGAGACTTCGGGGACTGAACCCTGCAGATCACCGCCCAGTCGACTGTGGAGAGCCGGCACGGCGGCGACACTTCCACCAGACTAGAGCAGCGGTGGTGATGCCCACATATAGAATTAAACCTCAAGTCTTTGTTTGCTAAACCAAAGTGGAGATTGTATTCTAGATAAGGAATTCTGTTTTTACTCATACTTTCATTGGATGCTCTTGAACCTGCAACCTAAATCTGGTGATGCAGAGGACACCCCTCCTCCAAACCCTCTCTGTGTGGCCATCCTGCCCTCTTCCTTATAATGATGGGGAGTTTCTGAAGTTTGACTTTAGAGTTGGACATAGGATTTCAATCAACCATACCATGGTTAAGTATAAATAAATGTGGTGGATCTTAATGTTTTTCCTCATAATCCTGGACTATCGGACCACCATTTTATTACGTTTGCAATTGCAACAAATAATCTGCTTAGACCCCAACCAAGGAACATCAAAAGTCGTGCTATAAATTCACAGACAACACAAAGATTCCTTGATGCCCTTCCAGACTCCCTCTGCCTACCCAAGGACGCCAGAGGACAAAAATCAGTTAACCACCTAACTGAGGATCTCAATCTAACCTTGCGCAATACCCTAGATGCAGTTGCACCCCTAAAAACAAAAAAAATGTCTCATAAGAAACTAGCTCCCTGGTACACAGAAAATACCCGAGCTCTGAAGCAAGCTTCCAGAAAATTGGAACGGAAATGGCGCCACACCAAACTGGAAGTCTTCCGACTAGCTTGGAAGGACGGTACCGTGCAGTACCGTAGAGCCCTTACTGCTGCTCGATCATCCTATTTTTCTAACTTAATTGAGGAAAATAAGAACAATCCGAAATTCCTTTTTAATACTGTCGCAAAGCTAACTAAAAAGCAGCATTCCCCAAGAGAGGATGACTTTCACTTTAGCAGTGATAAATTCATGAACTTCTTTGAGGAAAAGATTATGATTATTAGAAAGCAAATTACGGACTCCTCTTTAAACCTGCGTATTCCTCCAAACCTCAGTTGTCCTGAGTCTGCACAACTCTGCCAGGACCTAGGATCAAGAGAGACGCTCAAGTGTTTTAGTACTATATCTCTTGACACAATGATGAAAATAATCATGGCCTCTAAACCTTCAAGCTGCATACTGGACCCTATTCCAACTAAACTACTGAAAGAGCTGCTTCCTGTGCTTGGCCCTCCTATGTTGAACATAATAAACGGCTCTCTATCCACTGGATGTGTACCAAACTCACTAAAAGTGGCAGTAATAAAGCCTCTCTTGAAAAAGCCAAACCTTGATCCAGAAAATATAAAAAACTATCGGCCTATATCGAATCTTCCATTCCTCTCAAAAATTTTAGAGAAGGCTGTTGCGCAGCAACTCACTGCCTTCCTGAAGACAAACAATGTATACGAAATGCTTCAGTCTGGTTTTAGACCCCATCATAGCACTGAGACGGCACTTGTGAAGGTGGTAAATGACATTTTAATGGCATCGGACCGAGGCTCTGCATCTGTCCTCGTGCTCCTAGACCTTAGTGCTGCTTTTGATACCATCGATCACCACATTCTTTTGGAGAGATTGGAAACCCAAATTGGTCTACACGGACATGTTCTGGCCTGGTTTAGATCTTATCTGTCGGAAAGATATCAGTTTGTCTCTGTGAATGGTTTGTCCTCTGACAAATCAACTGTAAATTTCGGTGTTCCTCAAGGTTCCGTTTTAGGACCACTATTGTTTTCACTATATATTTTACCTCTTGGGGATGTTATTCGAAAACATAATGTAAACTTTCACTGCTATGCGGATGACACACAGCTGTACATTTCAATGAAGCATGGTGAAGCCCCAAAATTGCCCTCGCTAGAAGCATGTGTTTCAGACATAAGGAAGTGGATGGCTGCAAACTTTCTACTATTAAACTCGGACAAAACAGAGATGCTTGTTCTAGGTCCCAAGAAACAAAGAGATCTTCTGTTGAATCTGACAATTAATCTTAATGGTTGTACAGTCGTCTCAAATAAAACTGTGAAGGACCTCGGCGTTACTCTGGACCCTGATCTCTCTTTTGAAGAACATATCAAGACCATTTCGAGGACAGCTTTTTTCCATCTACGTAACATTGCAAAAATCAGAAACTTTCTGTCCAAAAATGATGCAGAAAAATTAATCCATGCTTTTGTCACTTCTAGGTTAGACTACTGCAATGCTCTATTTTCCGGCTACCCGGATAAAGCACTAAATAAACTTCAGTTAGTGCTAAATACGGCTGCTAGAATCCTGACTAGAACCAAAAAATTTGATCATATTACTCCAGTGCTAGCCTCTCTACACTGGCTTCCTGTCAAAGCAAGGGCTGATTTCAAGGTTTTACTGCTAACCTACAAAGCATTACATGGGCTTGCTCCTACCTATCTCTCTGATTTGGTCCTGCCGTACATACCTATACGTACGCTACGGTCACAAGACGCAGGCCTCCTAATTGTCCCTAGAATTTCTAAGCAAACAGCTGGAGGCAGGGCTTTCTCCTATAGAGCTCCATTTTTATGGAACGGTCTGCCTACCCATGTCAGAGACGCAAACTCGGTCTCAACCTTTAAGTCTTTACTGAAGACTCATCTCTTCAGTGGGTCATATGATTGAGTGTAGTCTGGCCCAGGAGTGGGAAGGTGAACGGAAAGGCTCTGGAGCAACGAACCGCCCTTGCTGTCTCTGCCTGGCCGGTTCCCCTCTTTCCACTGGGATTCTCTGCCTCTAACCCTATTACAGGGGCTCTCTCATGCCGTCCCTGGAGGGGGTGCGTCACCTGAGTGGGTTGATTCACTGTTGTGGTCATCCTGTCTGGGTTGGCGCCCCCCCCCCCCCCCCTTGGGTTGTGCCGTGGCGGAGATCTTTGTGGGCTATACTCAGCCTTGTCTCAGGATGGTAGGTTGGTGGTTGAAGATATCCCTCTAGTGGTGTGGGGGCTGTGCTTTGGCAAAGTGGGTGGGGTTATATCCTTCCTGTTTGGCCCTGTCCGGGGGTGTCCTCGGATGGGGCCACAGTGTCTCCTGACCCCTCCTGTCTCAGCCTCCAGTATTTATGCTGCAGTAGTTTATGTGTCGGGGGGCTGGGGTCAGTTTGTTATATCTGGAGTACTTCTCCTGTCCTATTCGGTGTCCTGTGTGAATCTAAGTGTGCGTTCTCTAATTCTCTCCTTCTCTCTTTCTTTCTCTCTCTCGGAGGACCTGAGCCCTAGGACCATGCCCCAGGACTACCTGACATGATGACTCCTTGCTGTCCCCAGTCCACCTGGCCATGCTGCTGTTCCAGTTTCAACTGACCTGAGCCCTAGGACCATGCCCCAGGACTACCTGACATGATGACTCCTTGCTGTCCCCAGTCTACCTGGCCATGCTGCTGCTCCAGTTTCAACTTCCACCTGACTGTGCTGCTGCTCTAGTTTCAACTGTTCTGCCTTATTATTATTCGACCATGCTGGTCATTTATGAACATTGAACATCTTGACCATGTTCTGTTATAATCTCCACCCGGCACAGCCAGAAGAGGACTGGCCACCCCACATAGCCTGGTTCCTCTCTAGGTTTCTTCCTAGGTATTGGCCTTTCTAGGGAGTTTTTCCTAGCCACCGTGCTTCTCCACCTGCATTGCTTGCTGTTTGGGGTTTTAGGCTGGGTTTCTGTACAGCACTTTGAGATATCAGCTGATGTACGAAGGGCTATATAAATACATTTGATTTGATTTGATTTGATTTGATTTAAGTCAATGATCAGGAAACCATTTTTATTTGAAACTGCTGCCCTGGCTCGATTCAAACCTTGGGCTAGATTCTAAAAGATCCGCACTAGCCGACATCCACATAGCGGTCATTTTGACGGTGCCGGAGGTGGAACCGCGTTAGAGATCCACAAGTGGCTCCTTGTGTTACTTTATCACGGACTCTGCCATTGGATGCAATGAAACCACACCCAACTTTATATCTGACAAATCCCATGCAGCCTCGTTAGAAGTTCATGCAGCCTCGTTACAAGTTCAAACATGTCAATGCGCGATGTTCTATTGTCTACACCTCGATTAGTCTGGTATAGCTGTTCCCATAGACACATATAGGGGAAACACTTGACTTCCTGTAATTTTTTCTAGCATCGATAGAGCTGTTTTGAACTGCTAGTGCAGTTGGGATAATAAGGAAGGGAGTGGTTGGTGACGCACAACATTTGTCATCTCCTACCGCAGTTACACCTCCAAAACATCCTGTATGTGGATGTCAGCCAGTGCAGGTTAATGCTCGACCTGATTGAATCGAGGGCTACGTTATTGTTCCGTGGCTTTAGGTGTTGTGGAAGGTGAAGAGGGGGAGAGTTCAGTCAGAACTAGTGGAGCTCTCTGGAATGACTCCCACCGTGTCCACCAGAGGTCATGAGTTCACTACTTTCTCAACTTGTCTCCTGTAATGGCAGTGGCAGCTAGTGTGTAACTGTCTTATATTGAAGTTGTATCTACTATGCAGACCTGGAATATGGTTTCTGTTATGTAATTCTGCAGCGGTGTCTTTCCGTCTGAAATACACAGATATGTGGAGGAATCTGTGTCTGTGGGTTCAATCCTTAGCTTGTGTGTATTTCTTCACATTCAGAGTGTGAAAGAGCAGGTGGCTCTGTGTTAAGGTTCTCTCCTCTGAAGCACAGGGTTGCAGGTTTGATCCCTGGCTCATCACCTGGTTGTGTTGACGCTCTGGGATAGTTGGAAGGCTGTCAGAATTCATGAGGATGAATACCTGGGGTCCCCTCTCCAGCGAAGTGCAATGGTTATGGTGAAAAAGTAACCTATTGTCTGGAAACGCAGGGGGGAACCCCAGGAATTTCCCCCCCTCTGCCTTTACAGCCAACGCCACTTTGTGTGGCAGCAGCTCCCAAAGTGGCTCTGACTCACTGACCAGCAGAGTCCTCAGTAGGTAACCATGCTCAGGAGCTGGCACCTAGGTTTCAAACCTACATACCCTGTGCTTAGGTGGCAAGATCCTTACTCTGTGGCATTGATAGGTGTAGAAATGTAATCAAAAGCACAGGTGATGAGACTTAGCTTAGAAGTAGATATTTATCCCCAGAGCCACTGACTCATCACACTTTTGCCTCTTCTCTTTGTATATTTGACATTGAGAGATGGAGAATTTTCAGATATAAGATTTGAACCTATGACCTCTAGGTTGCAAGACAAGGTCTCAACCCCAGAGCCACTGACATTGTGAGTTGGGGAGATTAACCTACCAGTAGTAGATCCCTTGTAGATCTTACTGTGGTCTTCTGGGCTCTGCCAGTGACACCCTTTGGCTCCCATGATGCAGATGTGTCTGTTGCAATGTCCTTAGACATTAGTGTCAATCATTTATATAAGGATAATTAGAGCAGCATATTGGCCACTTTTAAAGTGTCACCTCCCTTTACAGCCAGTGGGACTGGGATGTCTCTGTCTGTTTGCAGCACCAACCTCAATCTGTTTGGAGTGTCTGCGTACCGCCTGTCGACAAACCTCAGCTGTAATATGAGCACTTTGATAGATTAGATGAGTTTCCTGTATCTCTGCTAGGAGGTGGGGGGGCAACAGCTTCCTCTCTGGGTGATTAATTTTCATTAGGCTCATCAAACAATCCTCTTCCCATCTCCTGTACTCTCACACTTTCCCATCTCCTGTACTCTCTCTCTCACACTTTCCCATCTCCTGTACTCTCTCTCTCACACTTTCCCATCTCCTGTACTCTCTCTCACACACTTTCCTATCTCCTGTACTCTCTCACACTTTCCCATCTCCTGTACTCTCTCTCACACACTTTCCTATCTCCTGTACTCTCTCACACTTTCCCATCTCCTGTACTCTCTCTCACACACTTTCCCATCTCCTGTACTCTCTCTCACACACTTTCCCATCTCCTGTACTCTCTCTCACACACTTTCCCATCACCTGTACTCTCTCTCTCTCACTTTCCCATCTCCTGTACTCTCTCTCACACTTTCCCATCTCCTGTACTCTCTCTCACACACTTTCCCATCTCCTGTACTCTCTCTCACACACTTTCCCATCACCTGTACTCTCTCTCTCTCACTTTCCCATCTCCTGTACTCTCTCTCACACTTTCCCATCTCCTGTACTCTCTCTCACACTTTCCCATCTCCTGTACTCTCTCACACTTTCCCATCTCCTGTACTCTCTCTCACACTTTCCCATCTCCTGTACTCTCTCTCTCACTTTCCCATCTCCTGTACTCTCTCTCACACTTTCCCATCTCCTGTACTCTCTCTCACACTTTCCCATCTCCTGTACTCTCTCTCTCACTTTCCCATCTCCTGTACTCTCTCTCACACTTTCCCATCTCCTGTACTCTCTCTCACACTTTCCCATCTCCTGTACTCTCTCTCTCACACTTTCCCATCTCCTGTACTCTCTCTCACACACTTTCCTATCTCCTGTACTCTCTCACACTTTCCCATCTCCTGTACTCTCACACTTTCCCATCTCCTGTACTTTCTCTCTCACACTTTCCCATTTCCTGTACTCTCTCTCTCACACTTTCCCATCTCCTGTACTCTCTCTCTCACACTTTCCCATCTCCTGTACTCTCTCTCACACACTTTCCTATCTCCTGTACTCTCTCACACTTTCCCATCTCCTGTACTCTCTCTCACACACTTTCCCATCTCCTGTACTCTCTCTCACACTTTCCCATCTCCTGTACTCTCTCTCACACTTTCCCATCTCCTGTACTCTCTCACACTTTCCCATCTCCTGTACTCTCTCTCTCACACTTTCCCATCTCCTGTACTCTCTCTAACACTTTCCCATCTCCTGTACTCTCTCACACTTTCCCATCTCCTGTACTCTCTCTCACACACTTTCCCATCTCCTGTACTCTCTCACACTTTCCCATCTCCTGTACTCTCTCTCACACACGTTCCCATCTCTTGTTCTCTCACACACTTTCCCATCTCCTGTACTCTCTCACACACTTTCCCATCTCTTGTTCTCTCTCACACTTTCCCATCTCCTGTACTCTCTCTCACACACTTTCCCATCTCCTGTACTCTCTCTCACACTTTCCCATCTCCTGTACTCTCTCTCACACACTTTCCCATCTCTTGTTCTCTCACACACTTTCCCATCTCTTGTTCTCTCACACACTTTCCCATCTCCTGTACTCTCTCACACTTTCTTATCTCTTGTTCTCTCTCACACTTTCCTATCTCCTGTACTCTCTCTCACACTTTCCCATCTCCTGTACTCTCTCTCACACTTTCCCAACTCCTGTACTCTCTCTCACACTTTCCTATCTCCTGTACTCTCTCTCACACTTTCCTATCTCCTGTACTCTCTCACACACTTTCCCATCTCCTGTACTCTCTCTCACACTTTCCCATCTCCTGTACTCTCTCTCACACTTTCCCATCTCCTGTACTCTCTCTCACACTTTCCCATCTCCTGTTCTCTCTCACACTTTCCCATCTCCTGTACTCTCTCACAATTTCCCATCTCCTGTACTCTCTCACACTTTCCCATCTCTTGTACTCTCTAACACTTTCCCATCTCCTGTTCTCACCCGCTCTCTCACTCTCTCCCACCTCTTGTTGTCTCTCACACTTTCCCATCTCCTGTACTCTCTAACACTTTCCCATCTCCTGTTCTCACCCGCTCTCTCACTCTCTCCCACTTTCCCATCTCTTGTTCTCTCTCACACTTTCCCATCTCCTGTACTCTCTCTCACACACTTTCCCATCTCCTGTACTCTCTCTCACACTTTCCCATCTCCTGTACTCTCTCACACTTTCCCATCTCCTGTACTCTCTCTCACACACTTTCCCATCTCCTGTACTCTCTCTCACACTTTCCCATCTCCTGTACTCTCTCTCACACACTTTCCCATCTCTTGTTCTCTCACACACTTTCCCATCTCTTGTTCTCTCACACACTTTCCCATCTCCTGTACTCTCTCACACTTTCTTATCTCTTGTTCTCTCTCACACTTTCCTATCTCCTGTACTCTCTCTCACACTTTCCCATCTCCTGTACTCTCTCTCACACTTTCCCAACTCCTGTACTCTCTCTCACACTTTCCTATCTCCTGTACTCTCTCTCACACTTTCCTATCTCCTGTACTCTCTCACACACTTTCCCATCTCCTGTACTCTCTCTCACACTTTCCCATCTCCTGTACTCTCTCTCACACTTTCCCATCTCCTGTTCTCTCTCACACTTTCCCATCTCCTGTACTCTCTCACAATTTCCCATCTCCTGTACTCTCTCACACTTTCCCATCTCTTGTACTCTCTAACACTTTCCCATCTCCTGTTCTCACCCGCTCTCTCACTCTCTCCCACCTCTTGTTGTCTCTCACACTTTCCCATCTCCTGTACTCTCTAACACTTTCCCATCTCCTGTTCTCACCCGCTCTCTCACTCTCTCCCACTTTCCCATCTCTTGTTCTCTCTCACACTTTCCCATCTCCTGTACTCTCTCTCACACACTTTCCCATCTCCTGTACTCTCTCTCACACTTTCCCATCTCCTGTACTCTCTCTCACACACTTTCCCATCTCTTGTTCTCTCACACACTTTCCCATCTCTTGTTCTCTCACACACTTTCCCATCTCCTGTACTCTCTCTCACACTTTCCCATCTCCTGTTCTCTCTCACACTTTCCCATCTCCTGTTCTCTCTCACACTTTCCCATCTCCTGTACTCTCTCACAATTTCCCATCTCCTGTACTCTCTCACACTTTCCCATCTCTTGTACTCTCTAACACTTTCCCATCTCCTGTTCTCACCCGCTCTCTCACTCTCTCCCACCTCTTGTTGTCTCTCACACTTTCCCATCTCCTGTACTCTCTAACACTTTCCCATCTCCTGTTCTCACCCGCTCTCTCACTCTCTCCCACTTTCCCATCTCTTGTTCTCTCTCACACTTTCCCATCTCCTGTACTCTCTCTCACACACTTTCCCATCTCCTGTACTCTCTCTCACACTTTCCCATCTCCTGTACTCTCTCTCACACACTTTCCCATCTCTTGTTCTCTCACACACTTTCCCATCTCTTGTTCTCTCACACACTTTCTTATCTCTTGTTCTCTCTCACACTTTCTTATCTCTTGTTCTCTCTCACACTTTCCTATCTCCTGTACACTCTCTCACACTTTCCTATCTCCTGTACTCTCTCTCACACTTTCCTATCTCCTGTACTCTCTCTCACACTTTCCCATCTCCTGTACTCTCTCTCACACTTTCCCATCTCCTGTTCTCTCTCACACTTTCCCATCTCCTGTACTCTCTCTCTCTCACTTTCCCATCTCCTGTACTCTCTCTCATACTTTCCCATCTCCTGTACTCTCTCTCACACTTTCCCATCTCCTGTACTCTCTCTCACACTTTCCCATCTCCTGTACTCTCTCTCACACACTTTCCCATCTCCTGTACTCTCTCACACTTTCCCATCTCCTGTACTCTCTCTCACACACTTTCCCATCTCTTGTTCTCTCACACACTTTCCCATCTCCTGTACTCTCTCACACACTTTCCCATCTCTTGTTCTCTCACACACTTTCCCATCTCCTGTACTCTCTCACACACTTTCCCATCTCCTGTACTCTCTCTCACACACTTTCCTATCTCCTGTACTCTCTCTCACACTTCCCATCTCCTGTACTCTCTCTCACACACTTTCCCATCTCTTGTTCTCTCACACACTTTCCCATCTCTTGTTCTCTCACACACTTTCCCATCTCCTGTACTCTCTCACACTTTCTTATCTCTTGTTCTCTCTCACACTTTCCTATCTCCTGTACTCTCACACACTTTCCCATCTCCTGTACTCTCTCACACTTTCTTATCTCTTGTTCTCTCTCACACTTTCCTATCTCCTGTACTCTCTCTCACACTTTCCCATCTCCTGTACTCTCTCTCACACTTTCCTATCTCCTGTACTCTCTCTCACACTTTCCTATCTCCTGTACTCTCTCTCACACTTTCCTATCTCCTGTACTCTCTCTCACACTTTCCCATCTCCTGTTCTCTCTCACACTTTCCCATCTCCTGTTCTCTCTCACACTTTCCCATCTCCTGTACTCTCTCTCACACTTTCCCATCTCCTGTACTCTCTCACAATTTCCCATCTCCTGTACTCTCTCTCACACTTTCCTATCTCCTGTACTCTCTCTCACACTTTCCTATCTCCTGTACTCTCTCTCACACTTTCCCATCTCCTGTTCTCTCTCACACTTTCCCATCTCCTGTTCTCTCTCACACTTTCCCATCTCCTGTACTCTCTCTCACACTTTCCTATCTCCTGTACTCTCTCTCACACTTTCCTATCTCCTGTACTCTCTCTCACACTTTCCCATCTCCTGTTCTCTCTCACTCTCTCCCACCTCTTGTTCTCTCTCACACTTTCCCATCTCCTGTACTCTCTAACACTTTCCCATCTCCTGTTCTCACCTGCTCTCTCACTCTCTCCCACCTTCCCATCTCTTGTTCTCTCTCACACTTTCCCATCTCCTGTACTCTCTCTCACACACTTTCCCATCTCCTGTACTCTCTCTCACACTTTCCCATCTCCTGTACTCTCTCTCACACACTTTCCCATCTCTTGTTCTCTCACACACTTTCCCATCTCTTTTTCTCTCACACACTTTCCCATCTCCTGTACTCTCTCACACTTTCTTATCTCTTGTTCTCTCTCACACTTTCCTATCTCCTGTACTCTCCCACACTTTCCCATCTCCTGTACTCTCTCACACTTTCTTATCTCTTGTTCTCTCTCACACTTTCCTATCTCCTGTACTCTCTCACACTTTCTTATCTCTTGTTCTCTCTCACACTTTCCTATCTCCTGTACTCTCTCTCACACTTTCCCATCTCCTGTACTCTCTCTCACACTTTCCTATCTCCTGTACTCTCTCTCACACTTTCCCATCTCCTGTACTCTCTCTCACACTTTCCCATCTCCTGTTCTCTCTCACACTTTCCCATCTCCTGTTCTCTCTCACACTTTCCCATCTCCTGTTCTCTCTCACACTTTCCCATCTCCTGTACTCTCTCACACTTTCCCATCTCCTGTTCTCACCCGCTCTCTCACTCTCTCCCCCCTCTTGTTCTCTCTCACACTTTCCCATCTCCTGTACTCTCTAACACTTTCCCATCTCCTGTTCTCACCCGCTCTCTCACTCTCTCCAACTTTCCCATCTCTTGTTCTCTCTCACACTTTCCCATCTCCTGTACTCTCTCACACTTTCCCATCTCTTGTACTCTCTAACAGTTTCCCATCTCCTGTTCTCACCCGCTCTCTCACTCTCTCCCACTTGCCCATCTCCTGTTCTCAATCTCCCACACTTTCCCACAGTGGTTGAAAAAGTACCCAACTATCATACTTGAGTAAATGTAAAGATACCTTAATAGAAAATGACTCAAGTAAAAGTCACCCAGTAAAAATCTACTTGAATAAAAGTATAAAAGTATTTTGTTTAAAATATACAGTATCAAAAGTAAAAGTATAAATCATTTAAAATTCCTTATATTAAGCCAACCAGACGGCACCATTTTCTTGGGCACACTCCAACATTCAGACACAATTTACAAACGAAGCATGTGTTTAGTGAGTCCGCCAGATCAGAGGCAGTAGGGATGACCAAAGATGTTAAGTTGATAAGTGCGTGAATTTGATTATTTTCATGTCCTGCTATAAGCATTCAAAATGTAACGAGTACTTATGGGTGGCAAGGAAAATGTATGGAGTAAAAAGTACAATATTTTCTTAAGGAATGTAGTAAAGTAAAAGTAGTCAAACATATAAATACCCCCAAAAACTGCTTAAGTAGTACTTTAAAGTATTTTTACTAAAGTACTTTACACCACTGCTTTCCTATCTCCTGTATTCACTCTCCCATCTCCTGTACTCACTCTCCCTCACTTTCATATCTGTTTATCATTGTCTCTGATTAGGAACCATATTTAGGCAGCCATCTTCTTTGGGTATTTTGTGGGTTATTGTCTATGCTAAGTTGCCTGTGTCTGCACTCGTTGGTCATAGAGTCACGTTGTTTTTGTTTAACTGTCCTTCGTGTTCTTCCTTCACTAAAATAAGAATTTATTGGAATCACGCTGCGCTTTGGTCTCCCCTTTACGACGAACGTGACATTATCTTTATTTTTACTATTTTCTACATTGTAGAATAATAGTGAAGACATCACAACTATGAAATAACACATATGGAATCATGTAGTAATCAAAAAAGTGTTAAACAAATCAAAATATATTTTATATTTGAGATTCTTCAAACTAGCCACCCTTTGCCTTGTAAAATAGTAAAAATAAAGAAAAACCCTTGAATAAGTAGGTGTGTCCAAACTTTTGACTGGCACTGTATGTATATATATATATATATATATATATATATATATATATATATATGTATATATATATTATTATTTTTCTAGAATGGTGCCCCACCTGCCCTGAATGACGGGTCGCCACTGTAATGTAAACCAACTTTTGGCCAGCTCTTTCTCTAACGGGACATCAACTGGTGAAAGCTTGCCAAGTTAATTTACTCCTGAAATGTGACAAAACAAAGGCTACAAAACATGTCCATACAAACAACTGCTGTTAGATAGCGATAAGAGGCTGCTAGTATTACTATCTAACAGATAACTAGAAGCTAGAGCTGACCTGGCTGTGGAAGCTACTCACGAGTGTAGCTTATTCATTCACCTCAGTCGAGAGGGGATGAAACATTAGCTAACTTTACATGTCAGTTACAATTATAGATCAGCACTGCGAATAAACACTAGTTAGCAGTTACCTAAAGATGAACTAGTTTCTGATATTTTTACAACTCGGTGAAAGACCGTAACGCGTACGCTGAACTATGCTCAACTATCCCATGCTGGCCCAGCCAGCCTTCCAGAAGCTTTGCCTTCACACAGCCTGTCAGCCCGCTCTGTGGTGTCCGCATGGTCCTAAATCAAGTCGAATAAACACTCCTAACAGCCTACCCGACCGCCCAGAGGCATCCGCATGGTCCCAAACCACACCATTATTTTGTTTCGTATCACATTCCAATTATAAAACTGGGGGGTTTTTCAGAATGTGTGTCCCCAGTGAATGTTGCGAACCTGCTACAACGCAAGATCAAGGAGTTAGGCAGCTAACTTGCCTGAATTTTCTGAAATACATAGTTTGTTTTTTAGAAAGATAAGCTTGAAATGGGATGGCTACAATTTTTACGGGCTCCTAACCAATCCCCTGTATATTTTGGTATTTTATTAGGATCCCCATTAGCTGTTGCAAAAGCAGCAGCTACTCTTCCTGGGGTCCACACAGAACATGAAACATAATACAGAATGACATAATACAGAACATCATTAGACAAGAACAGCTCAAGGACAAAACTACATACAGTACATTTTTTAAAAGTCACACGTAGCCTACATATCAATGCATACACACAAACTATCTAGGTCAAATAGGGGAGAGGCGTTGTGCCGCGAGGTGTTGCTTTATCTATTTTTTGAAACCAGGTTTGCCGTTTATTTGAGGAATATGCGATGGAAGGAAATTCCATGCAATAAGGGCTCTATATAATACTGTACGCTTTCTTGAATTTGTTCTGGATTTGGGGACTATGAAAAGACCCCCGGTGGCATGTCTGGTGGGATAAGTGTGTGTGTCAGAGCTGTGTGTAAGTTGACTATGCAAACCATTTGGGATTTTCAACACATTAATGTTTCTTATAAAACGAAGAAGTGATGCAGTCAGCCTCTCCTGAACTCTTAGCCAAGAAAGACTGGCATGCATAGTATGTATATCTATGCATGCCAGTATATACCCTTGTTATTATTATGTCATATTCTTATGTTACTTATTGAACTTTTCTCAACTCTATTTCTTGAACTGCATTGTTGGTTAAAAGCTTGTAAGTAAGCATTTCATGGTAAGGTTTACACCTGTTCTATTCTGCGCATGTGTCAAATACAATTTGATTTGATTCGATTTGACATAGCTACACTGAACAAAAATATAAACGCAACATGTAAAGTGTTGGTCCCATGTTTTATGAGCTAAAATAAAATATTCCAGATAGTTGCCATTAGCACAAAAAGCTTATTTCTTTCAATTTGGGCACAAATTTGTTTACATCCCTTTTAATGAGAATTTCTCTTTTGCCAAGATAATCCATCCACCTGGTGTGGCATTTTAAGAAGCTGATTAAACATAATGATCATTACACAGGTGCACCTTGTGCTGGCGACAATAAAAGGCCACTCTAAAATATGCAGTTTTGTCAAACAACACAATGCCACAGATATCTCAAGTTTTGAGGTAGCATGCAAGTGTCATGCTGACTGCAATAATGTCCACCAGAGCTGTTGACAGATAATTGAATGTTAATTTCTCTAACATTTTTTTATTTTTATTTGACCTTTATTTAAATGGCAAGTCAGTTAAGAACAAATTCTTATTTTCAACGATGGCCTAGGAACAGTGGGTTAACTGCCTGTTCAGGGGCAGAACAACAGATTTGTATATTGTCAGCTCAGGGATTTGAACTTGCAACCTTTCTGTTACTTGTCCAAAGCTCTAACCACTAGGCTACCCTAGTTTCTCTACCATAAGCCGCCTCCAACGTCGTTTTAAAGAATTTGGCAGTACTTCCAACCACCCTCACAACCGCAGACCATGTGTAACCACGCCAGCCCAGGACCTCAACATCCGGCTTCTTCACCAGGTGGATCATCTGAGACCAGCCACACGGAGAGCTGATGAAACTATGGCTTTGCACAACCAAATAATTTCTGCACAAACTGTCAGAAACCAGATTCCTGACAGCGTGTATGGCTTCGTGTGGGCGAGCAGTTTGCTAATGTCAACGTTGTGAAGGGTGCCCCATAGTGGTGATGGGGTAATGGTATGGGCAGGCACAAGCTACGGACAATGAACACAATTACATTTTATCGAAGACAATTTATTCACCAGATATGTCACCCATTGAGCATATTTGGGATGCTCTGGATCAACGTGTACGACAGCGTATTTCAGTTCCCGCCAATATCCAGCAATTTCGCACAGCCATTGAAGAGAAGTGGGACAACATTCCACAATCAACAGCTTGATCAACTCTATGCAAAGAAGATGTTGCACTGAATGAGGCAAATGGTGGTCACACCAGATACGGACTGATTTTCTGATCCACGCCCCTACTTTTCTTTATGGTCCATATTTGTATTCCAGTCATGTGAAATCCATATATTAGGGCATAATGAATTATTCCATCTGGCTGATTTCCTATGAACTGTAACTCAGTAAAATCTTTGAAATTGTTACATGTTGCGTTTATATTTTTGTTCAGTGTATATTTACCCCCCCCCCCCCACCACCACTGACAGCACCCCCACCCAAAACTTCCAGCGCCATGGGCTACCTCATTGATCCTGCTTTGTAGTATACCCCTCTGTTCTCAACCTCTCTCCCTTTCCCAATCTCATGTTCTTTCTCCCTCTCACTTTCCCAATCTCATGTTCTCTCTCCCTCTCACTTTCCCAATCTCATGTTCTCTCTCCCTCTCACTTTCCCGTCTCCTGTTCTCTTTCTCTCCCTCTCTCTCTCTTCCTTTTCCTCTGTAGAAGTGTCTGGAAAGTACACCTCCCAGTTACAGCAGGAAGTGTTTTCACTGTCCCCATAGGGAGTCTGGTAGAGGGAGAGTGTGGCAGTGTAGTTTTGGAAGTGTGTGCTGTGCCGGTATCCCTGTAGGGTGTCTGAACATTTGAATTATGGAAAGGTTCTGTGTAGCGGTGATGTAAACACTGCTGTGTCTGACAGTTCTCTCTCAGACTATTCTATTGTATAAACATAGTGCAGTGTATTACTTGCATATCATTTGTAACTGTCAGTGCCCTTCTATTTCACTACTATTAGTCTATGAAAACCCCTTCAAACAGTCTTGCTAGTGTCTACTGCTATCTTGACAGTACCTTGCCTGAATACACGTTTTTTAAAACAAGTGACCCTGACGTCATGTGTCATGAAGAAATTAGCATAGTCTGATGTTTGATTGACTGATTTGAGTTTTAGTGATGCGGACTACCTGGTTAGACGTAGTACTTTTCCATGTTACTTAGATGTTATGTGTTGGAGGATCTTACCTGACATGTGGCTGTATTCTCCAGGTGAGGTCAGAGGTCATAGTGAGTGTGCACATACCTGACTGGCCCTTGTTGATAGCAGGTGATGCGATGGTAGAGTTGCTTCAGCAGTCCTGGTTGCGAAACTTAAATCCCGTGTAAACACAGTCCTATTATTGAGTTTCATCCGTCTCCCCCTATTTGTCAGGAAATGGACTCTGCAAAGTGTCAAAAGCGTTCCACAAGGATGCTTGCCAATGTTGACTCCAATGCTTCTTGATACACACATGAAACGGTTGAGCGTGGAAAAACTGGATTCACCTGGTCAGTGTCATGGAAAGAGCAAGTGTTCTTAATGTTTTGTCTACTCAGTGAAGGTTTGGATATTTACCAGGTTGAGCGTGTGTAAATTGGGAAATAACAACCCCACAATTACGCCCTTTCATAATGTCGTCAACCTGACATGGCAGAATTGGAGGAATTTTCCTTGCGTCCCCTTTTTCTGTCAGACAGATAAAACCTTAAATGTGTTTTTTTTAAACACCTTTTCCCCACCTCCTTTGGCTTTGGATTGTTAAACGGAAAATGGACGACCACATGAGAGAGAGAAAACAGATCCTCTTCCTGAAATTCTAGGTGAGATTATGATAATAGTAATCTACCTACGGTTATGATATGAGTTTTATTGTAGGTCCTCCCTAAAAACCAAACAATATTTCATAATAGGCTTGGTTGAGTATTGCACTGATGAAAGAAAAAATATATATCCCTTGACGCAAAAAAAAAAAACTGAATCGTTGCAGTTGTTTGCCTCCAGCACCAGCCAGACCTCATTTTTGTAGATCAAAATGGTTGTGAGGCGTAGAAATGAAGGGTCCTGTAAATGTAGCAGGACACACATGGTGTGAGATCCTTCTATAAAAGTACACACACCATTCTGTAATTGGATACATTGTCATTGGTCAAATTGATAGAGAATCTATGTTTAAAGGGTGTAGCTTTGACTCTTTCCTTTCCTACTTCTCTACATATTAGGGGATGCAGTACTGACACGGTACAGAAGTGGAGTTGGACACAGACATAGTAGACAGACCATGCCCAGAACAGTGTACAGCACAGGCCAATCCCTGATGAGGGAACCCTCACATTGGCCAATAGCAGCCGTTTCCTAATCAGGGACAGCAGAAAGACCTGCCCTCTTTTGAAACCTTCCGGCCAATTAGGTAGTCAGGCAGAGACACATTGGAGGATAACGCAAGGCCGGTAGGCACAGAGCTCGATTTATGATAATTCAATTGTTGTGAGAGAGATGAGGTCAGATAACAGTTTTGTGTTCCTACAACTCATACAACTCACAAAATCCTGTCATGCTATTTCTTGTTGAAATGTTTTTCATTATCATGGCCCCCGAGCACCATAGAATTTTGTTGTACAAATTTGATTGACAAATGAATTTTTTCCCGAAAGGTGATGAACTGTCACATCATCTTGGGCTACAAAGTAATATACATAGACACACCTTGATGTATATGTACCATGTTTACTGAGGACACCATAGTGAGTTGTCACTTGGGGATCAACTGTACTATGTGTAAAACAAGGAACAAACACCAGAGAGGAAAAGGAGAGATAGAGATGTGAAACGTGGGGTTGTGTGAAACATTACGACATCAGACAGCCACGGGAACACGACAACAACAACAACAACAACAACAACACACACAGAGACGAGTATTAGGAAAAATGGTTTAATATCGGAGACAGAAGCAAATAACTGCATCACACAAGAACATACGTTTACAAAAATAATTCTGACTGCTTCAGCTACACAGTTAGTTCACAGGGGACAGAGAAACCAGAGAAATCTAAACAGTTAAAAGCAAAAACCTCTAATTAGTTGATCTTTTTATTAAACTAATACATTAATCCACTGAAGGTGACTAAATATTTATATTCCTAATTGTCTTATCATGTAGACGTCACAATACAGAAGTTAAATGAAACTTACCGTTTTTTTTTGTATAGACAAATGGCTATAACCATTTATAAGCCAAAAAGAAACCAACACTCACCTAACCCCTCTTTGCGAAAATAACAACACTGAAGTAAGGAAAATTAAGAAGTTAATTCATTAAAGAAACCAAGCCAAAGTTCTTCTAGAAAATCGTATATTAAAAGACAACGTTCTTGATGCCAGCTATAAATCATACTCGGGAACCAGTCAACAAAGGTCAGGCCACATCATGAGGCCAGACAGGTTTGTTTTTCTAATAGTTTTTTTTGTTTCCTTTAATCTCCAGTATAAAAAGTTTCACTGGTACAAAATGCATAAGTACAATCATTTGTAGAAATAGGAAAGCCTGCCTTTTTTTTGTACTTTTTCAATCCCATCCAATGACAGATTTCGAAGTGTTGTCAAACAAACATACAATACGCTTACAGAATCTACTGAAATGCATTGACTTTGGCTTCTCTCAAGACAATACTTAAAACTATTGAAATCCTTTAGAATCAAACAAAATGATATTAATCTACAGACAACAAGCTCTTTACGGCACAGAAAGAGAGAGAAAACAAACATTACCCCCCAAAACTAGACATAATAAGCCAAAATGCAAAGAAACTACAAGTTGTTTTTTTCCTTTAAAATGTAATTGTTTGATAAATAGCACTTTAGATAATTAAGAAAGAAAGAGAACAGAGAACGGAACAGTGACAAGATTGAAAGATTACAACAAGCATCGGTGATGACAGCCCCTGAGATGTGAGGCACTCAACAGACACTCCTGTCTAAAGGTCTGTCTGCAGAGGACACTCTTGTGCTTTTTCAGAAACATCTAACAGACTGCAGCTTCAATCAGACTACACTGTGCCAACCCGCGCTGTGTGTGTATGTGTGAGTGAGAGATTTGGGAATTGGGGGATGCTTAAGTTTTGTAAAAACACACACCATACATTACCATCTCCCAAAGTATAAGTAGTTGGCTAAGGGATGAATCTGAAAACAAACAGAAAAACCAAAGCCTCTACGCCTGCAACCCATTATGCTGCACCGTGAGTTGATGTAACTCTGTTGTCTGTTTATGTTACCTAATGTATTTAGAGTGCAAAGATGTTCCTCACAGAGAGGATTCCTGAAGGGTCTGAGGCCTAATAGGGCAGCTGTCTTATAAGGAGACTACGATCAGCGCACGTTAATGACAAAATGATCTATTAACACTGATATATGTGTCGTATGACATATTGGCAATCCTGATTACTTTTGTGCAGGTAGTTAGAGCTGTTTTTATGGCATTGGGCGGCAGGGTAGTGGTTAGAGCGTTGGGCTAGTAACCAAAAGGTTGCAAGTTTGAATCCCCAAGCTGACAAGGTACAAATCTGTCGTTCTGCCCCTGAACAAGGCAGTTAACCCACTGTTCCTAGGCCGTCATTGAAAATAAGAATTTGTTCTTAACTGACTTGCCTAATTAAATAAAGGTCAAATAAATAAAAATGACTCATTACTGCTTTAGGAAATGTCAATTTGATATGCTATGGACTCAACTGAAGTTTGGCATTGGTAAGGGCTCTGCCTCTTGGCTGAGACTGTTGTTTTGCTGTCTCGTTTTATTTCCCCTGTCTGCACTTTACGAACCCTCCTCCATTTGGCTCGGTATTTCAAATAAACCTTGTTATTCTGTAAAAAGACGATGAAACGGATAACAATAAACATATTTATTTTCCCTTGGTTGTCAGTTTGAGAGCCACACTAAATAAGAAGGTGGCCATTTTGCCTCTCTACTCTGCGTTGTGGGACAAAATGGTGACGCGCTTACCCAGCGTTGGAGAAGCTGGAGGTACAGTACAATACAGTACACTTAGACTTGGCAAACACCAACTACTTACATACAGATTTTAGATCCTATTAGACGAGTCTTTCGATACAACACTCCCTGGTTAAGGCGACTGGTGAGTTTTTGTATAAAATAGTGCTGCGTTTTGCAGACCGTAAACTAGGTTTCCAGGGAAGGGAATCGGGGCAGTTTTACAGAATACTGAGACTGACGGACAGACAGCATTGTGTCATGTAAACGGATTGACTATGAGAATCATGACGTAATACTTTGGCATCTCAACACTGTTTTGGCCAGTTACACTACATTACACAACATTTACAACAGGGCAAACATATTTTTGTAATAATGGTGTGATTACCAATACTGGTACATGTCCATATGAAACTGTCAATGGAAGAAACAACAAAACCAAACAGCTGAAAATCATTCTGTATTATCAACGTTGTTTTGTCTGCGTCTGGGGAGGGTTTGAGGCTTGTGTGGGAAAGTCTTGCCCTCCACTTACCTTATGAAAGCAACGCATTCATGGTGTTTGAGGCGACACATACATGACCAGCAAATAACGATGCCCCTTCCCAGTCTGTAGCAACTTCAACTAAACACTTGTCCTTGATTTAGGTTATAATGAGAGAGACGAAGCTTAAAATAAGGCTTGACATTTGTCAAAGTGAAAGGATGAAACGAGAGTGTTTGGAGAGAATGTGTGTGTGTGTGTTCATGTAAGGGCTTGTGATAAGACTTTGCAGAATTCTCTGTATAATGGCTCATGTGAGAACTGTGTGTGTGAGTGACGTAAGTGAGAGAGAGCGTGTGAACAGCAATGTAAAGACTGGTGGGCAGGAACATGGAAACTGGACTGTAGAGGCTCTCACACTCAGGGGCTCTCATACACAACAACAAAGTAAAGTCAACTGTGAGGTCTGTGTGTGTGTGTGTATGTGTGTGTGTATGTGTGTGTGTGTGTGTGTGTCTGTGTGTGTGTACACGTGCGAGTGTGTTAGTGTGTGTGTATATATATATGACACATGGGCACTTTTTACATCTTTACAAAGAAAAGCAAAACATGAACAGTTTCAGGCAACAAGACCACAGAATAGCAAGTTAACAAACTCTTTTTTTAAATCTATATTTTTACATATGAGGGATCCATACAAAACACTTAATAAAATACCCATGTTATCAAATCATTTCACAAGAAATACACTGACGCGCTATAGACAGGATGTACCTTCAGGTTTTGGCACTAAACTCCACCGATCTTGTCTTTTTTTCTTTATAGAAAATAAAATTACATTATAATGAACAACAAAACACATCTAGATATTGTTTCCCACGATAGAAATAAAATTATATTAACATTGATGCTTCACAAGCCGACATGTTATATATATATATATTTATATATTCATATATATATTTTTTAGGAATTTTATATAGCTAATTACCCAACAAGAAATTTTGCAAATCGGGACTGCTTAAAAAAAAGAAGACAAAACAATTATAATAGTATTCATATGAAAGGCTTTGTCTATTGTTCAAGTAAACAGATTTTTTTTTATAGTCTTCTCTTTTAAAACATGAGACACTTAAGACCGTTAGACTTGTAATGAAACCAAAACTAAACTCACAAGAAGCACCAACGTTAACGCGGGTTACAGGCATTTTCCTCTTTTTTTCTCACTCTATAATTTAAACAGTAGAAAATATAGGTCATTTGTTTATCATGTGCATTTAAACCACGGATTGTCTATCTGTGAGTCAGTTCAGCAAAAGGTGACACGTAGGTAGCATTTCTCCCCCCAAACAGGGCAAGTCTTTTTTTGTTGACATTTTAGTAATACCTTAAACTACTCTAGAAAAAAGTGGTTCTATATATACTTTAATGAGAAACAGAGCCACTTAAAATGGCCTTATCAAAAAACTTTACACTGCCTGAAAAATGTAAAAACAATTACAGAGCTCTGAGAGAGTCTAATATTGATCAGACAGTTTTTATTCAGAACTGTTTGGAAGTAGTCTATTTTTCATGGACACCGACAGTGTCTGCTTCTGGCCTCATATTGCTAGTGGAGCCAGAAACAAGACAGCATGCCAATCCCTGTGCTGAACTTTCAAGTTTACTTTAACTGAAAAAAGGAGCAAAAAATGAAACCCAACATAAAAGAAGGAAACTAAACTTAACTAAATAAATCTAATGGAAATCATTTTGCCACGGGGTTGTTCTGTTATTAAAAAGAAACGTTTAGTTTTTGTCTGTAAGAGTTCAGTCTGTTTGTATGAATGATGCTATACTTCTTCACATTGATTCGCTCCCCCCCCCTCCCTCCTCCCTCCCGCCCTCCTTCATCCACAATGTACCCCATCCACCCCACCTCCCCAAAATAGAACATGAGGTCACATGCAAAAAAAAAGTCCAAAAAAGGTCAAGCTAAGTTCAAAAGGTCAGTAGGCGGAGACCAGGTTATGATCAGGTGAGCTCAGAAAAGACATCAGAAAACAATGACGGGACGATGAGACTTTTTGTATTATTTTGGTTTTTGGACGCCAGGCCACAGAGACATGCTAGGCAAACGATGAGCTAACAGGCATGGAGATGGGTTCTATAGGAAGAAAACAGGGGAGAGGAGAGAGTTACACACAGGACAGAGAGCCAGGGCACCACATTACTACAGCATTAAAATCAGGGGAACAACAACAAACAACAAACAACAATGCCAACCACCAGGCCATAATGGCAACATACAATTGGCCATTTTTTTATCTATCATTATTTCATTTTTTTTGTACAAAAATGATTTACAATTTGGATTAATACTAACAGACACTATACTAACGCACACACATTTACAGTACAAACACACTATCACACACTCATACACAGAGCACCCAAAGTTATATCCATCAGTACCACATGCTTCTAGAGAGCAAGGAGGATGGATTGTCATTTGGGAGAAACTGTTTAAAAGTTTTTGTACAGTACAAACGAACGAAACATACACGTGAACAAAAGAACGAAACGCAAGGAAAGGTTGAAATTTGACAGGTGAGAGAGAGAGAGAGAGAGAGAGATAGAGAGGTGTGTGACAGTGAAGGGAGATGAGTGACAGTGAAGGGAGCACAGACAGAGAGAGGTGTGTGACAGTGAAGGGAGGTGAGTGACAGTGAAGGGAGCACAGACAGAGAGAGTTGTGTGACAGTGAAGGGAGGTGAGTGACAGTGAAGGGAGCACAGACAGAGAGAGGTGTGTGACAGTGAAGGGAGCACAGACAGAGAGAGGTGTGTGACAGTGAAGGGAGGTGAGTGACAGTGAAGGGAGCACAGACAGAGAGAGGTGTGTGACAGTGAAGGGAGGTGAGTGACAGTGAAGGGAGCACAGACAGAGAGAGGTGTGTGACAGTGAAGGGAGCACAGACAGAGAGAGGTGTGTGACAGTGAAGGGAGCACAGACAGAGAGAGGTGTGTGACAGTGAAGGGGGCATAGACAGAGAGAGGTGTATGACAGTGAAGGGAGCACAGACAGAGAGAGGTGTGTGACAGTGAAGGGGGCATAGACAGAGAGAGGTGTGTGACAGTGAAGGGGGCATAGACAGAGAGAGGTGTGTGACAGTGAAGGGGGCATAGACAGAGAGAGGTGTGTGACAGTGAAGGGGGCATAGACAGAGAGAGGTGTGTGACAGTGAAGGGAGGTGAGTGACAGTGAAGGGAGCACAGACAGAGAGAGGTGTGTGACAGTGAAGGGAGGTGAGTGACAGTGAAGGGAGCACAGACAGAGAGAGGTGTGTGACAGTGAAGGGAGGTGAGTGACAGTGAAGGGAGCTCAGACAGAGAGAGGTGTGTGACAGTGAAGGGAGCACAGACAGAGAGAGGTGTGTGACAGTGAAGGGAGGTGTGTGACAGTGAAGGGAGCACAGACAGAGAGAGGTGTGTGACAGTGAAGGGAGCACAGACAGAGAGAGGTGTGTGACAGTGAAGGGAGGTGAGTGACAGTGAAGGGAGCACAGACAGAGAGAGGTGTGTGACAGTGAAGGGAGCACAGACAGAGAGAGGTGTGTGACAGTGAAGGGAGCACAGACAGAGAGAGGTGTGTGACAGTGAAGGGAGCACAGACAGAGAGAGGTGTGTGACAGTGAAGGGAGCACAGACAGAGAGAGGTGTGTGACAGTGAAGGGAGGTGAGTGACAGTGAAGGGAGCACAGACAGAGAGAGGTGTGTGACAGTGAAGGGAGGTGAGTGACAGTGAAGGGAGCTCAGACAGAGAGAGGTGTGTGACAGTGAAGGGAGCACAGACAGAGAGAGGTGTGTGACAGTGAAGGGAGCACAGACAGAGAGAGGTGTGTGACAGTGAAGGGAGCACAGACAGAGAGAGGTGTGTGACAGTGAAGGGAGCACAGACAGAGAGAGGTGTGTGACAGTGAAGGGAGGTGAGTGACAGTGAAGGGAGCTCAGACAGAGAGAGGTGTGTGACAGTGAAGGGAGCACAGACAGAGAGAGGTGTGTGACAGTGAAGGGAGCACAGACAGAGAGAGGTGTGTGACAGTGAAGGGAGCACAGACAGAGAGAGGTGTGTGACAGTGAAGGGAGCACAGACAGAGAGAGGTGTGTGACAGTGAAGGGAGGTGTGTGACAGTGAAGGGAGCACAGACAGAGAGAGGTGTGTGACAGTGAAGGGAGCACAGACAGAGAGAGGTGTGTGACAGTGAAGGGAGCACAGACAGAGAGAGGTGTGTGACAGTGAAGGGAGCACAGACAGAGAGAGGTGTGTGACAGTGAAGGGAGCACAGACAGAGAGAGGTGTGTGACAGTGAAGGGAGCACAGACAGAGAGAGGTGTGTGACAGTGAAGGGAGCACAGACAGAGAGAGGTGTGTGACAGTGAAGGGAGCAGAGGCAGAGCGAGGTGTGAACCTGGCTCTGTTCTAGAGAATTCTACAGTTCCGAATTTCAGAAGACTACTCAAGAAGGTTCTATTCTAACGGATACTGTTCTTTGTAGGAGTCCATTAACTTAACGATAGGCAATAAATAAAATCATTTTTTTTCTGAGGCAGTAAAAATTTAGTATAAAAATAGAACTGCTTTTTTTACAAATAAAATGTACAGGCCTGTGGCTTTCGCTACTTTGAATTTCTTTTTTTATCTCTCAAGAAACATCAAGTATTTTCAGTTAACTTCCTACCCATACATTTTTTTATCTTATAGCCTTCATCAGATTCTGGATGTTACTTTGAAAATGTTCTACACAATATCCCTTTCAACAAAGACCAATGTGATCTGACCCAGAAAATCATAGTTTGCTAACATTGTTTTAGTGTGAAATAAACATTCTCCACATTAAGAAATGAAAATGACTGGAGTCCTGATAATAATGAAATAGAGGAGTATATGGGATGCTGTCGTTGACTGACTAACAGGTGAGAGGCCACTAAGTTTCGTTTTTGAACCCTTTGTTCCATGGTGTCTGTCAGCAGGCATCAGGGGTCAGAGAAGCAGCGGTGGTTGGCCCGGAAACCAACACCAAGAGGTCAAGGGTCATGTGCATATCGGTGCGTGGTGTGTCAGAAATGAACCCTTTATCTCAGCATTTTATCAGGCCTCATGTTCACAAAGAGAAAAAACAAAATCATATAGGTTCTGGTGTTTTTTCTTACTCTGTTTTTCGAGTAACGAAATTCTTCTCATAACAGTATATAAATAATCACGTAGAAAATTAAATATGTTTTACAACTGAAAAAGCTACCGATGATAGCTACTTTTTTAAAAAGTGGTACAAAATAAAGGTGGTAATGGAAGCATTCATGTGAAAGATAATACAACAAAAAATCATAATAGTAATAATAAATAATACTGCTGAACACAAAAGCTAAAAAATTTATGTAAAAAACTCAAGGAGAAAGTAGTGTCTCCCTCTGGTGGTCAAATGTTGTCTCCCCCCTCCCTCCACTTCCCTCCCCCAGTCCCTGTGTAGAGGTCGTGACTCGTATGGGGACTTACCCTAGCAGTGGTAACATGGGAGCAGATAGGCCCTAGTGCTAAGATCAGTATGGTTTGCTGTCATTCTTGGAGCGCTTGAGCTGCACCTTCAGCCTCTTCATGCCGATCTGGAAGCCATTCATGGCCTGGATGGCTGCCTGCGCCGACACGGGATTGTCATAGCTGACGAAGCCTGGGAGGCAGAGAAGGAAATGGACCGGGTACAAGGGAAGATAGAGGGAGAGCGAGTTAGAGAGAGAGAGAGGGTGCACTAACAGGAATACAGCATGTCATTCATACACAGGTGTTGTGTGTTTTCAGTGTGTTTCTGCTGGCGGACGTACCGAAGCACTTGCTCAGGTTTGTCTGTTTGTCAATGAAGACTTTGGCAGAGACCACGTTTCCAAAAGGCATGAACATCTGCAGGATGTCCTGGTCCCCAAACTCCTGGGGCAGGTGGTAGATGAACAGGTTGGCACCTTCAGGCCCTAACAGGAGAGAGACATGGGACAGTAGCGGGTAAGGGTTAAACCCAGAGACATACAGAGTGAAGAGATTATAGAGAGTTAATGCATACGTCTTTAACCCACTATGCTCTCCCCTCTACCCTCAGTGCCCAACCTGTTTCTGGCTATCCGTGGTTAGTATCGTTGTTGCATTAGTAATCTCACTAGAAAGCTTCTTGTGCCAGTTCGACTATTGCAGTCGGGTCTGGCTGTACTGGGAGTGCATACCTCTCTCCCAACACTCCACCGCTTGATTCCTTCACTTCCCCCTCAACTCTCCAGAACCCCCTCTACCCTCCTGTCTCTTCCCTCCCCCTGACCCTTCCCTCCGCCCCCTGGCTCCACCCCACGCCCACTGACCCTCTTTCTGGCTGCCGGCGGCACCTTGCTGCTGCAGCAGGGACTGGCTGTAGAGGGTGGGCAGGGCTGCGGCTGCATACTGCTGGATCCCTGAGTAGGCCTGTGTGAGCGCGTCCATGGTGCCCGCCGTGCCGTTGGTCAGCCCCGCGCCGCCCAGGCCTCCGTTCAGGGCCGCCATACCTGAGAGCATTTGTGCAACTTTACATAAAACCCAACAGTACAAAAAGAAGAGTGCACTTACTCATTAGAGCTCCACTGCAGGTTGTGTTTAATCACACACACACTTATTATACATACAGTACGCACTCATTCACTCAACACACACACACACACGATCACTCAACACACACACACACACACTCATTATACATACAGTACACACTCATTCACTCAACACACACACACACACACACAATCACTCAACACACACACACACGATCACTCAACACACACACACTCATTATACATACAGTACACACTCATTCACTCAACACACACGATCACTCAACACACACACACATGATCACTCAACACACACACACACACACACACACACACACACACACACACACACACACACACACACATACACACTCACTCAATATACATACACACTCTACATACACACTCACTCACTTACTTTACACTACCGTTCAAACGTTTGGGGTCACTTAGAAATGTCCTTGTTTTTGAAAGAAAAGCTAAATGTTTTGTCCATTAAAATAACATCAAATTGATCAGAAATACAGTGTAGACATCATTAATGTTGTAAATGACTATTGTAGCTGGAAACGGCAGATTTTTTATGGAATATCCACATACAGTGGGGAGAACAAGTATTTGATACACTGCCGATTTTGCAGGTTTTCCTACTTACAAAGCATGTAGAGGTCTGTCATTTCTATCATAGGTACACTTCAACTGTGAGAGAAGGAATAAAAAAAAATAAAAAAAGAGAGATGGAATCTAACACAAAAATCCAGAAAATCACATTGTATGATTTTTAAGTAATTAATTTGCATTTTACTGCATGACATAAGTATTGCAAGTGTTATTTAATGAAGCTGCCAGTTGAGGATTTGAGGCGTCTGGTTCTCAAACTAGACACTCTAATGTACTTGTCCTCTTGCTCAGTTGTGCACCGGGGCCTCCCACTCCTCCTATTCTGGTTAGAGCCAGTTTACGAGATCTACAATTTCTTGGCAATTTCTCACATGGAATAGCCTTAATTTCTCAGAACAAGAATAGATTACGAGTTTCAGAAGAAAGTCCTTTGTTTCTGGCCATTTTGAGCCTGAAATCAAACCCACAAATGCTGATGTTCCAGATACTCAACTAGTCTAAAGGCCAGTTTTATTGCTTCTTTAATCAGGACAACAGTTTTCAGCTGTGCTAACATAATTGCAAAAGGGTTTTCTAATGATCAATTTATCCTTAAACTTAGATTAGCTAAAACAAAGTGCCATTGGAACACAGGAGTTATGGTTGCTGATAATGGGCCTCTGTACGCCTATGTAGATATTCCATAAGAAATCAGTCGTTTCCAGCAACAATAGTCATTTACAACATTAACAATGTCTACACTGTATTTCTGACCAATTTGAGGTTATTTGAATTTCTTTCAAAAACAAGGGCATTTCTAAGTGACCCCAAACTTTTGAACAGTAGTGTACATGCATACATACACACTCATTCACTCCACATACATACACACTCATTCACTCCACATACATACACACTCATTCACTCCACATACATACACACTCATTCACTCCACATACATACACACTCATTCACTCCACATACATACACACTCATTCACTCCACATACATACACACTCATTCACTCCACATACATACACACTCATTCACTCCACATACATACACACTCATTCACTCCACATACATACACACTCATTCACTCCACATACATACACACTCATTCACTCCACATACATACACACTCATTCACTCCACATACATACACACTCATTCACTCCACATACATACACACTCATTCACTCCACATACATACACACTCATTCACTCCACATACATACACACTCATTCACTCCACATACATACACACTCATTCACTCCACATACATACACACTCATTCACTCCACATACAATACATACACACTCATTCACTCCACATACATACACACTCATTCACTCCACATACATACACACTCATTCACTCCACATACATACACACTCATTCACTCCACATACATACACACTCATTCACTCCACATACATACACACTCATTCACTCCACATACATACACACTCATTCACTCCACATACATACACACTCATTCACTCCACATACATACACACTCAATGTAAAACACATTTCAAAACGTTTGTACAGGACATGTAACTATATGCACAAAATATTTATTTCATCTGTCACACACACTCACACACACTCACACACATGCATAATACACTTGTCGTACACGTAATATACATTAAAACACATAACACAGAGGTGAATGGAGAGCCTGGCCTGACCCATGCAAACTGGAACACCACAGCAGAAACAAGCAGCCAGTCACTGAAATATCACCATGAGAACATCCCCCCCCCCCATCCCCCCCCCACACACACACACACTGCACGACACGCACAAGACACTCAAGGCCTAATGTATGAGTTTAACATCCACACTTCAGAACCCGCTAGTGTACTCAAGATCCAATATCTCAATCTCCTCAATGGCGTCGCTCAATCTATCGCTCTCTGACGTTTTCACCACCCACACAGAGGAGAAATCACCTCACTACTGTTAGACCAATCAGACCCCAGACCAACAGTGCCAAACACCAATCAAACAGCACGTCCCTGGCATGCCCCCGTCCTTATTTGGCCATTTAGAAGGTAACGCCGAGCAGCAAGGTAAAGAAGGACAGCTACACTTGTTAGTGTGGCTTCACTGCCTAGCAGGGCAACAGTCTGAGGGGATCGATATTCCCAAATGACCCGCCGCCCGCCACCATCTGACAGAGAAGTAAACGATGACCACGGCGCTGGAAATTATAGGTCACTCATTTATTCAGGAATAATTGCACCGTTGACCTTTACGATTCAATTAAAGCCTAGATGTGCTTCAATGAAAGAAGGAGGGGAAAGGGGAGGGGAAGATTAATGTGAAACTGGCATTCTCATCGTGTTTGAGCGGAGGTGGGATTTATAAAGTGGATATGGCAACTGTAGAAGAAGCAGGAAAAGGTCAGGGGAGAATATGTGGAGAATGGGCTGGTTTTACAGGATCTCTGCTGTCATAACAACCCTGATTAAGGCGACACACTTTGACGTTCCCCCAGAGGTGTAGCAGGACATGACAGGACAGACACTCAGTGTGGCCAGAGAAACTCACTGCTATGGCCTGCTACGACTCATCTCATAAATGTAGACTTATATACCAGATTAAGGCCACTTCCGTATTCTTTGTTATTTTCAGAACATTTTCTTCTCCACCTCTACTAAAAGGTTTTCCTTTTTCTGTTGTTGAACAAATGAACCTCTACTTATACACGTGCAGATTCACTAGTGACATGTACACGACCCCCGCGCAGACAACATAAACAGCAGCACTCTTACAACAGGCACCACCCCGTGTGACACAACCAGGAAGCGGATGGGTTCATGAATAAATGGATGGATGTATTGGTAGCCGTGGTCTTTGTGAGGGTGTGGTGGGTGCAGCCTGGAGCATAAAGCCAGGCTGAACAGGTGATTTCTCAGGGAGCGGACACAGAGGGACGCCACATGGCAACCACGGGCATAGTTTGAGGGTCACAGCGACAGATGTTTGGATCTGGGACTTGGGTGGAATTTGATAGTGTTTAGAGTACCGTCTTTAGATCATTACCAGTATTATTATTCATGTTTGTAACACAGACTGGAGGTGGTTTCTAGATATGACATTCCTCTGCAACAGCAGCGTATCCCTGTGTCTGAGTGATGGCGATGGCGGTGGTGGTGAGATGAGTGGTGAGCGGCCGATGGTCGGTGAATACTCACTGTTGACGCTACCTGCTAGTGCATTAATGTTGTTCAGACCCATGGTGGCGCCAGCCAGGCCCTGCAGAGTGCCCAGAGAGGTCAGAGAGTTCATGCCCGAGGAGTTGGCTGTGGTGCCCGCTGTCGGGAAGAGAGGATACCAGGGGGAGGAGGAGGAGAGGAAGGAGTGAGCAAGAGAGGGAGGGAGAGAAAGAGGAAGGAAGAGCAAGA
>NC_034182.2:7705444-7742944 GCF_002021735.2 Oncorhynchus kisutch
ATAATTAATGAGGCCATGCCAGCTTCTGACTGATGTTAAAGTAACGATCATTAAACACCTGCAGGGGTGGTCAACCTCGCACTCTGCACTGTGTGTGACAGTAGCGTGTGTGTGTGTGAGAGAGAAAGTGTGTATGTGAGCAGTTAGAGAGTGTGTGTGTGTGTGTGTGTGTGTGTGTGTGTGTGTGTGTGTGTGTGTGTGTGTGTGTGTGAGAGAGAGAGAAAGTGTGTATGTGAGCAGTTAGAAAGTGTGTGTGTGTGTGTGTTTGTGTGTGAGAGAGAAAGTGTGTATGTGAGCAGTTAGAGAGTGTGTGTGTGTGTGTGTGAGAGAGAGAAAGTGTGTATGTGAGCAGTTAGAGAGAGTGTGTGTGTGTGTGTGTGAGAGAGAGAAAGTGTGTATGTGAGCAGTTAGAGAGAGTGTGTGTGTGTGTGTGTGTGTGTGTGTGTGTGTGTGTGTGTGTGTGTGTGTGTGTGTGTGTGTGTGTGTGTGTGTGTGTGTGTGTGTGAGACAGAGCGTGTGTGTGTGAATAGAGAAATATGGCGTAGTAGATTGGACATATGCTGAAGTGCTGTTTAGCTTACTGAGAGACAGCTGGTCAAGGCTCCATAAGGCAGACAGACTCACTCTGTAGGACAGAGCAATGGAGCCCCAACGACCAACTCACAGAGAGAACTACCCCATTTATAGAACACTCCTGTGGACCCAGGAAAAAGGGGAGGACACCTTGTCAAATGCGAGGTATGTGTCGTATATACAGTCTGAATGTATATACAGTACCATGAATACACACAATACACACACACAACATCACATGAACGAGACACCATGAAGAAGATTTTGGCACCTGGGTGAATGGTTAAAGGGCGTTACGATGATTATTTTTCCACTAACTGTTTTCATTGGACGAGATGGCTCAACCCAGTATGACCAATAAAGAGAAGGCGCTAGTATGATTGGTTAGTGAGGTGCTCGTGTCCCGATTGGCCCGTCTGACAGCGTGGAAGAACAAGCGTTGAAATCTTCTGTCCTCTCTTCTTCCGGGAACAGCCTGATCAGAATGTTCCGTTTCTGTGGTTGCCGTGACGACCGGTCTGGACAGGAGGTGTGTGTGTGTGTGTGTGTGTGTGTGTGTGTGTGACGCAGTCACAGTGCGGACTTCTCATGCGATAAACAACACGTGTACATCCGCCAGCTGTCTGTTGTTGCCTGCTCATATACATGCTGTTGTCTACTCATATACATGCTGTTGTCTACTCATATACATGATGTTGTCTACTCATATACATGCTGTTGTCTACTCATATACATGCCTTTAACCTCAGAAAATAATCTCAATTTCCAAGAAAATACAGTTCTGTTCTTCACTTCACAACCTGGACATTATAAATATATTTAGTAGCACATTGTGAAAAACTTGTTCCAACCAGTCATCCTGATAAACAACATCATTCTTGTAAAACACATCTCTATAAGACAATTTCTAATCTTATTAGCATAGCCCTTTTTAAGAAACTCAATTGTCACAGAGTGCTTAAGTGGTAAGGAAAAACTCCTAAAGGAGAAAGAAACCTGAAGAGGAACCAGACAGACCCGAGAAGAGCTCATCTTCTTCAGTCTGACCATTGTTTCACACTAACACTCTGATAAAGCATGATGAAAGCCACGGTATGTGCTGTGTTAGAAGTAGTCCCTATGCTATTGCATAACACACGGTATGTGCTGTGTTAGAAGTAGTCCCTATGCTATTGCATAACACACGGTATGTGCTGTGTTAGAAGTAGTCCCTATGCTATTGCATAACACACGGTATGTGCTGTGCTAGAAGTAGTCCCTATGCTATTGCATAACACACGGTATGTGCTGTGTTAGAAGTAGTCCCTATGCTATTGCATAACACACGGTATGTGCTGTGTTAGAAGTAGTCCCTATGCTATTGCATAACACACGGTATGTGCTGTGTTAGAAGTAGTCCCTATACTATTGCATACCACACGGTATGTGCTGTGTTAGAAGTAGTCAATATGCTATTGCATAACACATGGTATGTGCTGTGTTAGAAGTAGTCCCTATGCTATTGCATAACACACGGTATGTGCTGTGTTAGAAGTAGTCCCTATGCTATTGCATAACACACGGTATGTGCTGTGTTAGAAGTAGTCCCTATGCTATTGCATAACACACGGTATGTGCTGTGTTAGAAGTAGTCCCTATGCTATTGCATAACGCACGGTATGTGCTGTGTTAGAAGTAGTCCCTATGCTATTGCATAACACACGGTATGTGCTGTGTTAGAAGTAGTCCCTATGCTATTGCATAACACATGGTATGTGCTGTGTTAGAAGTAGTCCCTATACTCTTGCATAACACACGGTATGTGCTGTGTTAGTAGTCCCTATGCTATTGCATAACACACGGTATTTTTCCACTCTACGGATGGAGGGCAGCGCTGTCGAGTGGCTTTGTCACTTTGTGGGTTTAGAGTGGAGCGGATGACTCAATCAGGCTCGGCTGAGTGGAGAGACACTGATCTGACCCTACACTCTATACACTCAGTCAGTCAGTCAGACACACACACAGATGGGAGGCCTAATGCCACTTAATCAAGCGAAACAGGTTATAACACCATTCCCAAGAGCAGGGGTGTTCAACTCCCACCCTACGAGGTGCAGAGCTGGCTGGTGTTCTGATCTGCCTGATCATTAATTGCACCCAATCAGTCCCTGCTTAGAGGGCAACAATGGAACAAGGCAGTGGAACTGGCTTCGAGGTCCAGAGTTGAGTTTGACGGCCCCAGAGGATGACTAAGACTAGGAGACACAGCTATTTGTATGTGACAAATAAAATTGGATTTGATTTGGTTTGACTAGAGAGCAGAACAGAAGACTCATCAACGCTACCAGTTTACCATCACTTTAATATGGACAGAACAGCTATCTATAATATCAAACGTCTCTACTGTACCTGTTCATAAAGACTGAGATCTAAGGAAGCTATTTATGTGCAATGGCTACACTTCATCTGGCATGTCAAACAGCAGAGAGCCCAGGTCCTGAAAATGCAACATTTACAGTTGAAGTTTACATACACTTAGGTTGGAGTCATTAAAACTAGTTTTTCAACCACTCCACAAATTTCTTGTTAACAAACTACAGTTTTGGCAAGTCGGTGAGGACATTTACTTTGTGCATGACAAGTAATTTTTCCAACAATTGTTTACAGACAGATTATTTCACTTATAATTCACTGTATCACAATTCTAGTGGGTCAGAAGTGTAAATATACTAAATTGACTGTGCCTTTTAAACAGCTTGGAAAATTCCAGAAAAAGATGTCATGGCTTTAGAAGATTCTGATAGACTAATTTACATAATTTGAGTCAATTGGAGATGTACCTTTGGATGTATTTCAAGCCCTACCTTCAAACTCAGTGCCTCTTTGCTTGACATCATGGGAAAATCAAAAGAAATCAGCCAAGACCTCAGGAAAATTGTAGACCCCCACAAGTCTGGTTCATGCTTGGGAGCAATTTCCAAATACCTGAAGGTACCACGTTCATCTGTACAAACAATAGTACGCAAGTATAAACACCATGGGACCACGCAGCCGTCATACCACTCAGGAAGGAGACGAGTTCTGTCTCCTAGAGATGAACGTACTTTGGTGCGAAAAGTGCAAATCAATCCCAGAACAACAGCAAAGGACCTTGTGAAGATGCTGGAGGAAACAGGTATCTATATCCACAGTAAAACGAGTCCTATATCGACATAACCTGAAAGGCTACTCAGCAAGGAAGAAGCCACTGCTACAAAACCGCCATAAAAAAGCCAGACTACGGTTTCCAAATGCACATGGGGACAAAGATCGTACATTTTGTAGAAATGTTCTCTGGTCTGATGAAACAAAAATAGAACTGTTTGGCCATAATGACCATCGTTATGTTTGGAGGAAAAAGGGGGAGGCTTGCAAGCCAAAGAACACCATCCCAACTGTGAAGCACAGGGTTGGCAGTATCATGTTGTGGGGGTGCTTTGCTGCAGGAGGGACTGGTGCTCTTCACAAAATAGATGGCTGCATGAGGCAGGAAAATTATGTGGATATATTGAAGCAACATCTCAAGACATCAGTCAGGAAGTTAAAGTTTGGTCGCAAATGGGTCTTCCAAATGGACAATGACCCCAAGCATACTTCCAAAGTTGTGGCAAAATGGCTTCAGGACAACAAAGTCAAGGTCTTGGAGTGGCCATCACAAAGCCCTAACCTCAATCCTATAGAACATTTGTGGGCAGAACTGAAAAAGCGTGTGCGAGCAAGGAGGCCTACAAACCTGACTCAGTTACACCAGCTCTGTCAGGAGGAATGGGCCAAAATTCACCCAACTTATAGTGGGAAGGCGACATGAAAAGTTTGACCCAAGTTAAACAATTTAAAGGCAATGCTACCAAATACTAATTGAGTGTATGTAAACTTCTGAACCACTGGGAATGTGATGAAAGAAATAAAAGCTGAAATAAATAATTCTCTCGACTATTTTTCTGACATTTCACATTCTTAAAATAAAGTAGTGATCCTAACTGACCTAAGATAGGGAATTTTTACTAGGATTAAATGTCAGGAATTGTAAACTTCCGACTTCAACTGTATCAGAAAGAGGAAGCTCCAGTATTGGGGCTATACAGCTGGCAGGCTGTGCTGTGTACTCTGGGCTGTATAGCTTTAGGGAGCCTCTGTATGCCGCCTGGGCTGAGCTGGGCTGGGGCTCTATCGTAAGCGCTAGCTAGCTAGCTGGCTCTAATTGAATGCTCATTGGGGTAATTGAGCCTCTCACAGCTCTCCGACTCCTCATGCTGAAGACTGGGACCAGATGTCACTGAGCTGTCTCACATCTACTGCCAATCACGTACGGTTGCCCAGCGACAGATGGACGGCCAAAAGGATTCCGGAATGCAGCCGCGATTTCGCTTCCAGTTCCAAGTCCCTGAGCGTTTCTGTAGGTGTGTGTGTGTGTGTGTGTGTGTGTGTGTGTGTGTGTGTGTGTATGAGAGAGAGTTCTAACAGCCATTCACTGAGGTAAAAGATCCTCAGAGCCCATCCTCACTCAACTACACCACATCAACCAACATTACGGTCTCTTAAAAATGTCCCCGTGTCCAGAACGCTCAACGCACCTACTTTGCAAGACACAGATACACATTTTAAAAACTTGAGCCAATGAGCTTACTACTTTAGGAATACATTATTTCTGCCCTGCAACAACCAGTTCCTGAAATCCGTCGAGTTTTGCACTACTTATTAGAATGTATTTTTTCCTTCAGCGGTGCTGGCAATTACAGTACCGATAGCTGCTATAAATATTCCCCCTCTGCTTCTCTCTGTCAGCCAGCTAAACAGTCTACAATTAGGAGCTGACAGCTTACTGAGCACCCAAGTAGAGGGAGAGAGCGAGAAAGAGAGAGAGAGGGAGGGAGAAAGAGAGAGAGAGAGAGGGAGGGAGAAAGAGAGAGAGAGGGAGGGAGAAAGAGAGGGTGGAAGTGAGGCGGCAAGAGGGAGAAAGGCAGGGCGTAGGAGGACGGGAGAAAGAGGGGGGGGGGGGGTGAGGCGGCAAGAGGGAGAAAGGCAGGGCGTAGGAGGACGGGAGAAAGAGGGGGGGGGGGGTGACAGGGTGGGGGATTCAGAGAAAGCAATTGAAGGAAGGAAGGAGAGGAGATACAGAGACAAAGGAGCGGGACAAAGAGGATAATGGATGGAGAGAGATAGGTGGGAGTGTGTGTAGGAAAACATGCAGAGGAAAAGACAAAGGTGACCAACAGGGGGAAACAGTGAGCAGAGCTCCTCTCTCATCTCTCTCTATTTTCCTTCTGTGTTGCCTTAGTGCCGGACTAAACATCCCTCCTTTGAGGCCTGGTACACTCTTCTGTCCTGATGGATAACAGACTCAAGATAAATCTGAACAACAGCGACATCTTAGAAAACTAGTTGCTGCATAGTTTCTAGAATATTACTCAGTGTGTGTGTGTGTGTGTGTGTGTGTGTGTGTGTGTGTGTGTGTGTGTACATCTACTGGACTCACCTGCCATCTGTTGGATACCACTGAAGGCTCCAAGGTTACTGGAGGAGGTGGCCTGCTGGAGCAACTGAGGGAGAAAGAGAGAGATAGATAGATAGATAGATAGAGAGAGAGAGAGAGAGAGAGAGATAGGAAAATAATAACAGAGTGAGGAGGAATGATTGGAAATACAAACAGTGATCATGATCTTGGTAGCATTACTGCATGTGAGCTATAGGCTATATAAACATTGAATATGACATCTACTACTGTTAATCTAACCACTAAGTCCCTGAGACATGTACAATTTCAGAATAGAACACAGAGTAACTGTCACAAAAAACCTCAAAGGCTTATGTACATTTACTGCAGTACATATACACCCAGTACACCCATTTACACTTTTACAGTTTCAGGAAAGATCCTAGCTGTGATGAAGGGGACTCAAGGAAGAGTAGACTGGTCTGTTTCAGAGAATTTGGGGACAGAAGGTTTCAGAGTGAAAGAGGAAGAGGGTCAGTTCTGAAAGAGGCTACCGAAGGAAGGGGGTCCTAAGAATGAGTTGAGAGGGGGGTTCTGAAATACTATAAAGTACTGAAGAAGGGAGGGGGAATGAGGCTTCTGAACACCACGTGCCAATCTGTCAACCAATCACCACTGTGACCCAATAGGACGATGGTTTTAGACATGGGAAAGACCTCTTATTGGATCGCACCAGCGATTGGCCCCGCCCATTGAACCTTGATCCCTATGATTCAAAGGCCTCATTTCCCTGTCACGGCTATACCCCCTGAGAGAGGGAGAAGGAGGGGGGAGTGGACTCTTAAGGGAGAGGAGAGGGGGAAAGGGGTAGGAAGCAGGGTATGACTCTCTGGGGGTGTGGACGTGGGGGTGGGGGGGGGTCAGCGGTTGGCGACGGCAGGGAGGGTAGTGGGGGGCAGGGAGGGTGGCACTGACTGCGGCGGCGACGGATGCGTTGGCTGCGGGGCTGCAGTAAGGGGTGGGCGACGAGGCGTGTCCTCTTACAGCCAGATACTGCGGGGTGAGGCCGCCCAGCCCTGTCAGACTCCCCCAGGTGGTGGCGTTGTTGAGCTGCTGCATCTGCTGAGCCAGCTGCTGCTGCAGGCGCCGCTGCTCCTTGTCCTTCTGCGTGTCGGCAAACTTCACCACGATGGGAGACGAGCAGCCCTGAGGGAGGGATGGAGGAGGGAGGGTGGGGGAGAAGGGGGAGACAGGGTTCAGTATTGCACAAGGAATTTTCTAAATTCATATTCAAAATATACAAAATTTGATTGGTTTCACAAGGAATTGGTTACAAACTAACCCTACCACAACATAGGTACAATGCACGCTGACACACACGTAACACGACACTAACAAGTACACAACTAAGGGGAAGGGACTAGCTTCCCATAAGGGCCAGTTATCTTACAGTCCACAATGGGTTTATTTCCACAGAAAGCGATTTCCTGAGTTCTAAAAGTATTTCATCATCTCACGGAGAGTGGGAGTGGGGAAAAGAAAGAGCGAGATGAAGAGGGACGTGGAGACGGAGGTAGAGAGAGAGAACAGAGATGGTCAGAGGGACAGGGAGACGGAGGTAGAGAGAGGGAACAGAGATGGTCAGAGGGACGGGGAGACGGAGGTAGAGAGAGAGAACAGAGATGGTCAGAGGGACGGGGAGACGGAGGTAGAGAGAGAGAACAGAGATGGTCAGAGGGACGGGGAGACGGAGGTAGAGAGAGAGAGAGAACAGAGATGGTCAGAGGGACGGGGAGACGGAGGTAGAGAGAGAGAACAGAGATGGTCAGAGGGACGTGGAGACGGAGGTAGAGAGACAACAGAGATGGTCAGAGGGACGGGGAGACGGAGGTAGAGAGAGAACAGAGATGGTCAGAGGGACGGGGAGACGGAGGTAGAGAGGTGAGAGAAAGAGATTTCGAGAGCTTAGAGAGAAAATGAGAGAATCAGAGCATTTGTGTCCGTAAATGAGGTACATGTGTTTCTGTATGTGTGTGTGTGTCCTCTACATGTGTGTGTTTGTGTCTTTGCTGGTGACAGTACTGTTTGAGTCTGAATAATCGATAACAGCTTGGATAAGGAAAAATAATTTGGTACTGGTAAATAGTCTGGTCATTGTTATTTTATTGTGTTACTTTTTATTAAATGTTTTACTTTGTCTATTTAGTAAATATTTTCTTAACTCTTTCTTGAACTGCATTGTTGGTTAAGGGCTTGTAAGTAAGCATTTCACGGTATGGTCTACACCTGTTGTATTTGGCGCAGGTGACAAATAACATTTGATTTAAAAAAGTAAAAATAACTCGCACACACACACACACACACACACACACACACTCGCTAAACTGTGAGCTGTAACAAAAAAGACACAGCAGAGGACACTAAACCACAGACATTATAATCTATCATATCACACCAGTACATTACTCAAAGCCTAACTGGGGGGGAAAACCTGCTCAAACACACACAATCTGCCACGGGAGAATAAAACGCTTTTAATTGAGACATTTAGTTGGAGGCGAGTTTTCAGACTCAGTTAGGGAGTTTGTGACGGGGTTTGGCTCATACTGTGTTCGCCATCCTAACCAGATGGCATATATATATCACCTCTCTATCATACTATAGGGCTGGCCTGTGTGTCTGTGTGTCTGTCTGAGTGACTGTCTGAGTGTGGGTGTGTGTGTCTCTCACTGTGTGTTCATCTCTGAGGGTTTGACTGTATCTATCAGCCGATGAACATGTCTCTTTAGCTGAAGGCAGCTCAGCCATATTTACTCCCTCTCTCCAGCACTTATTTCCTCCCTTCATTCTGACGAGCAGACGAGAGATAAAGAAAGGAGAAAATTGCATTCGGAGGAGAGTCAGTCAGGGGCCTCTTGTGTTAGAGCGTATTCCCCCTGGAGACGGGGCTCTCTCTCTCTCCCTCTGCTAAATATCTCATTACTCCAGCTGACACCCAGCAGGCCTGGAAAACACGGCCCAGACTGAGAGGCTGATCCTGGGAGTGGGTGGAGGGGCAGGGGCCATAGAGCTCCAGAGACTGATACTCGAGTGATTTGGGCTAAGGGGGGATTTCTGACCTGAGTTAAGAATGCGTAAATAGAACATAATTCCCTTTTGATGCACTTCTCTCTCATTGCATATTCTGACCTTGAACTTGAGCATGAGAACAGCATGCTACTCACACGCTATTCGTTTGGGGTGGAGATGACATGAAGTTGTGGTGGAGGTGTGTCTGCAGATACGCCGTAGTCTGACCTCGACTTAATTCCCAAATAATTCCACCACTTTCGCACGCAAATAAAGTCTAGTGAACCTACCGGTTCCAAGTGGAAAAAGCATCTACTTTCTTTTTTCCCCGATAGAAATAACACCGTTTTCCATGCACTCGAATTTACAACTTGACCAGAGCTATTGATAAGAGCTATTGATAAGAGCTAGGTAAATGAGTCATACATTTGGATAAGGGTATCGTAAGTATAAATGACACTTGTTGATCCATTTAACCTTATAATCGCGGAAGACAAATGTGAAACCAGTCATACGGCAGAAAATGTAAGCATATCAACACATAACTTCCCCACAGTAAAGTTTATGAAAGGCTGAGCCTTTTAACTTGTAGGGATGGGCACTTTCGAATATCTTAATTATAGGCTACCCCGACTTTCTCTATTTCCATCATGTTAAACATTATCCACTGTCAATGTTGACTGCCAGTAGACATAATAACCACACATATTCAACTATTGTTAGTTCCCTTCAGTTGGTATAGCCGACATTATCATTCCATTTAATGACATTGTTTTGTTTACCTTCATTTGCTTCCTCTGCCAATGCCGTCACGGCCCTGTGGTTGTTGCTGAGGCTCATTAGTACCAGTTATAATATATTTGAAAAAATACATGTATGCTAATTAAATGGTTATATGGAGTGGAGCGCAGACCAAGCCGTAACAGTTTGAACCCAACACATACTTGTCCGTGTCATCCCATAACCTGGTCTCAGAGCATTTCATATTATTCTGAAGGTAAATCCTTTTGGTATGATATGTTACGTTTCGTATGGTATGTATTCATTTGTGGATGTCCATCACCTGTTTCGTATGATACTGTATGTTACGAATGACATGTTACGCATTTGCAAAAGGTAAAATATGTTACACATTTGCGAAAATGTAGTAAATGTTACGATTTTGTGAAATGTATAATATGTTACGAATTCTAGCTAGGTGGCTAACGTAAGCTAGCCGGCTAATGTTAGCTAGGCTAGGGGTTAGGGTTAAGAGTTCGGTTAAAGGGTTAAGGTTAGGGTTTGGGGAAGGGTTAGCTAACATGCTAAATAGCTAATAAAGTAGTAAGTAGTTGAAAAGTTGCTAATTAGCTTAAGTTATCCGTGAAGAGATTTCAACTCGCATCTTTGGGTTGCTAGATGTTCGCGTTATACGTCCGACAAAATACACTACTTTTGTTTTTGTCTTAAGTAACCATATCAAAAAGTTAAATATCATACTAATTTGGGGGTCCCGGATGTACTTTTACTATGTTACGTTTAGTCTATAAGACCAGGCTGCATCCCACAGTTCCATGATTAGTGCAGCAAGGCAATAGACGAGGGTATAGCGTACTATTATACACTATTCTCCCTATTATAATTATATGTACACTAATCTTCCACCATTGCCATGGGTTAAAGAATGTGGCAATTTTCAGAACGAATCAATCCACCGTTTTCTTTCCTTCATGCGTAACTCCAGTATCTCTAAACCTGTTTTTCATGTTTCATAAATACTTTCCCAAACCTAAATTAATCTACAAAGACCAGAGTATTTTTAAATCTACCAATTGGTGCTGAAACTGAGACAAATATGTATATATTGAGATGGCTTTCTTTCACTTATCCCTAATATTTTGAAACTGTTCTCTCAATATATTCTAGCCTGTGAAACAAAATGTGAACTAAAAGGTTCACCGTATTTAAAGGGATGGCTTAAGAGAAATCTACTGAAAACCCTATTGAATATAAACTCCTCAAGACAATATGTTGGCCAGCATGTGGGAGGGTTTTCAGAATGACATTTATTCACTGTGCGTAAGGTAGCCACACCTGCAGAGCGCATTACGAGCCTGAATAAGGTATATCTGAACACCAAATACTGAGAAGTGCATAGGAGTCATACATATATTCTCTCTCTCTCTCTCTCTCTCTCTCTCTCTCTCTCTCTCTCTCTCTCTCTCTCTAAGGGCTTTATTGGCATGGGAAACATAAGTTAACATAGCCAAAGCAAGTGAAGTAGATAATAAACAAAAATGAAATAAACCCTAACCCAACCATAAAGGGCAATGGGTTCTATAACTGATTCAGGTTGTTTTTTTTGCCAGATCCTAATTGTTATGTCAAATTTTATGTTCCTTTGATATCATAGAAGGCCCTTCTTGCCTTGTCTCTCAGCTTGTTTCCAGATTTGTGTAAGTTACCTGTTGCCCTGATGTTTAGGCCAAGGTATGTATAGTTTTTTGTGTGCTCTAGGGCAACGGTGTCGAGATGGAATTTGAATTTGTGGTCCTGGCAACGGGACCTTTTTTGGAACAACATTATTTTTGTCTTACTGAGATTTACTGTCAGGGCCCAGGTCTGACATAATCTGTGCAGAAGATCTAGGTGTTGCTGTAGGCCCTCTTTGGTTGGGGAACAGACGCACCAGATCATCAGAAAAATGTAGACATTTGACTTCAGTTTCTAGTAGTGGGAGACCGGGTGCTGCAGACTGTTCTAGTGCCCTCGCCAATTCTATGATACAGTTGAAGTCGGAAGTTTACATACACTTTAGCCAAATACATTTAAACTCAGTTTTTCACAATTCCTGACATTTAATCCTAGTAAAAATTCCCTGTCTTAAGTCAGTTAGGATCACCACTTTATTTTAAGAATGTGAAATGTCAGAATAATAGTAGAGAGAATTATTTATTTTTTTCATCACATTCCCAGTGGGTCAGAAGTTTACATGCTACCAAATACTAATTGAGTGTATTGCCTTTAAATTGTTTAACTTGGGTCAAACTTTTCACGTAGCCTTCCAAAAGCTTCCCACAATAAGTTGGGTGAATTTTGGCCCATTCCTCCTGACAGAGCTGGTGTAACTGAGTCAGGTTTGTAGGCCTCATTGCTCGCACACGCTTTTTCAGTTCTGCCCACATATTTTCTATAGGGTTGAGGTCAGGGCTTTGTGATGGCCACTCCAATACCTTGATTTTGTAGTCCTGAAGCCATTTTGCCACAACTTTGGAAGTATGCTTGGGGTCATTGTCCATTTGGAAGACACAATTGCGACCAAGCTTTAACTTCCTGACTGATGTCTTGAGATGCTGCTTCAATATATCCACATCATGATGCCATCTATTTTGTGACATGCACCTGTCCCTTCTGCAGCAAAGCACCCCCACAACATGATGCTGCCACCCCTGTGCTTCACGGTTGTGATGGTGTTCTTCGGCTTGCACGCCACCCCCTTTTTCCTCCAAACACAACGATGGTCATTATGGCCAAACAGTTCTATTTTTGTTTCATCAGACCAGAAGACATTTCTCCAAAAAGTACGATCTTTGTCCCCATGTGCAGTTGCAAACCGTAGTCTGGCTTTTTTATGGCGGTTTTGTAGCAGTGGCTTCTTCCTTGCTGAGTGGCGTTTCAGGTTATGTCAATATCGGACTCGTTTTACTGTGGAAATAGATACCTGTACCTGTTTCCTCCAGCATCTTCACAAGGTCCTTTGCTGTTGTTCTGGGATTGATTTGCACTTTTCGCACCATTGTACGTTCATCTCTAGGAGACAGAACACGTCTCCTTCCTGAGCGGTATGACGGCTGCGTGGTCCCATGGTGTTTATACTTGTGTACTATTATTTGTACAGATGTACGTGGTACCTTCAGGCATTTGGAAATTGCTCCCAAGGATGAACCAGACTTATGGACGTCTACAATTTTTTTTCTGAGATCTTTTTCATTTCCCCATGATGTCAAGCAAAGAGGCACTGAGTTTGAAGGTAGGCCTTGAAATACATCCACAGGAACACCTCCAATTGACCCAAAGTATGTCAATAAGCCTATCAGAAGCTTCTAAAGCTTTGACATCATTTTCTGGAATTTTCCAAGCTGTTTAAAGGCACAGTCAACTTAGTGTGTGTAAACTTCGGACCCACTGGAATTGTGAAACAGTGCATCATAAGTTAAATAATCTGTCCGTAAACAATTGTTGGAAAAATGACTTGTGTCATGCACAAAGTAAATGTCCTCACCGACTTGCAAAAACTATAGTTGGTTAACAAGTGGAGTGGTTGAAAAACAAGTTTTAATGACTCCAACCTAAGTGTATGTAAATGTCCGACTTCAACTGTATATATGCTGAAGAGTGTGGGGCTTAAGTTGCATCCCTGTCTCACCCTGTGGGGTGTTTTTTTGCCCAATTTTTGTGTACATGGGTGAATACATGGTCTGTTGTACGGTAATTTGGTAAAAAGCCAATTTGACATTTGCTCAGTACATTGTTTTCACTGAGTAAATGTACAAGTCTGCTGTTAATGATAATGCAGAGAATTTTCCTAAGGTTGCTGTTGACGCATGTCCCATGGTAGTTATTGGGGTCAAATTTGTCTCCACTTTGGATTGGGGTGATCAGTCCTTGGTTCCAAATATTGGGGAAGATGCCAGAGCTAAGGATGATGTTAAAGAGTTTAAGTATAGCCAATTGGAATTTGTGTCCTGTATATTTTATAATTTCATTGAGGATTCCATCAACCCCCCAGGCCATTTTGGGTTGGAGGGTTTGTATTTTGTTCGTTCAATGTCATTAGAGTGGTTTCAATGGGTTCTGGTAGTCTTTAATAGTTGATTTTAAGATTTGTATTTGATCATGTATATGGTTTTGCTGTTTGTTCTGTTATAGAGCCAAAATATTTGAGAAGTGGTTTACTCACACATCTCCGTTTTGGATAGATAACTCTTCGTGTTGTTGTTTGTTTAGTGTTTTCCAATTTCCACAGAAGTGGTTAGTCTATGGAATGTTCAATTACATTGAGCTGGTTTCTGACATGCTGTTCCTTTTTTTCCATAGTGTATTTCTGTATTGTTTTAGTGATTCACCATCGTGAAGGCGTAGGCTCAGGTCTTCTGGATCTCTATGTTTTTGGTTTCTCAGTTTCTCAATTTCTTTCTTAGGGTTTTGCATTCTTCATCAAACCATTTGTCATTGTTGTTAATTTTCTTCTGTTTTCTGTTTATTTATTTTTTGATTTGATAGGGAAGCTGAGAGATCAAATATACTGTTTAGGTTTTCTACTGCCAAGTTTACACCAGTATTACAGTGAAACGTTTTATCCAGGAAGTCGTCGAAAAGGGACTGAATTTTGTTTTTGCCTAATAGTCTTTTGGTAGGTTACCACACTACTTTCCTCCCACCTATATAATTTCTTAATATTATTCAGTTCCTTTGGCTTTGATGCCTCATGATTGAGTATTGCTCTTTTCAAGTAGACTGTGATATTGCTGTGATCTGACAGGGGAGTCAGTGGGCTGACTGTGAACGCTCTGAAAGACTCTGGGTTTAGGTCAGTGATAAAGTAGTCTACAGTACAACTGCCAAGAGATGAACTATAGGTGTACCTCCCATAGGAGCCTACCATTGACTATGTACATACCCAACGTGTGACAGAGCTGCAGGAGTTGTGACCCATTTTTGTTGGTCATGTTGTCGTAGTTGTGCCAAGAGGGGCATATAGGGGAGGGAATGCTGTCACCTCCAGGTAGTTGTTTGTCCCCCTGTGCTGAGGGTGTCAGGTTTTTGTCCAGTTCTGGCATTTAGGTCACCACAGACTAGTACATGTCCCTGGGCCTGGAAATGACTGATTTCCCCCTCCAGGATGGAGAAGCTGTCTTCATTAAAGTATGGGGATTCTAGTGGGGGGATATAGGTAGCACACAGGAAGACATTTTTCTCTATTAAGATAATTTCCTTTTGAATTTCTAGCCAAATGTAAAATGTTCCAGATTGTATTCATTTAATGGAGTGAGTTAGATCTGCTCTATACCACATGAGCATACCCCCTGAGTTCCTTCCCTGTTCACATCTGGTAGTTAGGTGGATGGAACTACCAGCTCTCTGTAACCTAGAGGGCAACCAGTGGGTCCATCTCCTCTATACCATGTTTCTTGTAGGATGACAATGTCTGTATTTCTGATTGATGGCAGATGACCTCAGGCCTTGGATATTCCAGGATGAGATAATGAAGGCTTTGTGTTCCATAACGTATCCAATGTTGTTAGTTGTGTGGTTTTGCCTCAGACCAGTAAGTGTGAGAGAGCCTGCTGAGCATCTGGTACATACCATTGGCTTGGGCTAGTGTAAGAGTGGGAGTTGGGCCTGTTTGCCTGATCACAGCCTGGGCGTATGTGTGACTTTCATGTTGAAGCCCTCTTTGCGGGAGTGGGGGGCATGGGGTGGGCAGGAGGGGCATAGGTCTGATCTGAGGGGGCCTAAATGGGGTATGGGCATGGTTGACTTGTTGAGGTGTTGATTGGTTGGGGTGGGGGTGTGGTGGATGTGGCTGGTGGGGCTGTGGGTCTTCTTGGCGTGGGTCTTCTATGTGTAGGTCCGGGAGGGGGAGGGGGTCCCACAGGTCTGGGAGAGTGTCTCGCTGTTCTGGGCGGAGTGTCTATTGAGCTGTTGCTCCTGTGTGGGGTGTTGGGGCTGCGGTTGAGGTTGAGGGGCGAAGGTGGTGATGCCTTGTATAGGTGGACCTGGTCGTAAAGGCTATTCAAGTCCAGGGTGGAGTTGTTGGGCCAGGTAAACATTTGGTTTTGAGGCAGAGTCACGGAAAATACTTGCGTTTACCCCGCTGCATGGTAGCAGGGTGGAGATAACCACTTGTGCATTGGGGAAAGTAGAAGAAGCTTTTTCATCACTCTCTTGAATCACTCTCTTGAGTGCTGTGGCCACCCCCGCAGAGAAGCTAGCAGAACAGCCCACCTCAGACCCTTACCATAGCCTCGACATCACAGCAGGACAGACAAATTAAGAACCCCAAGCCCAGTGGATCCCACCCCCTCTGAGCACCCCCCCCCCCTGTCAACCACCCTGATATATCCCTCCTGACAATCCCCCCACACCCACTGAGGACATACACAAGCCACAGATTGTACTTCTTATGGACTCAAACGGGAAATATATACAAGAAAATAAGCTATTTATTTTCTCTCTCTTTCCCTCCCTCCCTCCCAATAAAACAGGGCTTAACATTAGTAGGATAAGAGCATCTGCTAAATGACAAAATTTTCTAAGATAAATGTAAAGAAGTAATAAAATTTATGGAAAAATATGTAAATACAATAGATAGATGATAGATAGAATACTCTATAAGTATTCCTGAGTGGCGCAGTGGTCTAAGCCACTGTATCTCAGTGCTAGAGATGTCACTACAGACCCTGGTTCAATCCCGGGCTGTATCACAACCGGCCGTGATCGGGAGTCCCATAGGTGGTGCACAATTGTCCCAACGTCGTCCGGGTTAGGGGAGGGTTTGGCCGGAGTAGGCCGTCATTGTGAAATAAGAATTTGTTCTTAACTGACTTGCAGAGTTAAATGAAGGTTAAATAAGATGATCAAATGTAGCCTTATATGGTCAGTCAGACTTATACATATAAACGGGTTAAGTGACAATGGGGTTTCAGAAGGCCGTGTGTTTTTGTGGTTCTGGATGGCCAGTTAGCTAGCAACAATGACAAGAAGCTACCATTTGGGGAATCGAAGGTGCTAGTTTAACCTTGTTCTTGATACCATGTCTTGTTTTGTAATGATGTACACTATATATACAAAAGTATATGGACACAAATGAGTGGATTCGGCCACTTCAGTCAAACCCGTTGCTGACAGGTGTATAAAATCGAGTGCACAGCCATTCAATCTACATAGTCAAACATTGGCAGTAGAATGGCCTTACTGGGTTTGGCAGATGCCAGGAGAACGCTACCTCCCCCGAATGCATAGTGCCAACTGTTTGGTAGAGGAATAATGGTTTGGGGATGTTTTTCATGGTTAGTTCCAGTGAAGGGAAATCTTAAAGCTAAAGCATACAATGCCATTCTAGATGATTCTGTGCTTCCAACTTTGTGGCAACAGTTTGGGGGAGGCCCTTTCCTGTTTCAACATGACAATGCCCCCGTGCAGAATGATACGTTCAGGTGTCCACATACTTTTGGTAATGTAGTGTATTTGAGAGACAATTGCTCATTGTGCAATATTATAATTTTTTTCAATAAACATTGGAGATTAAATATAGTTTACATATTGTCAACAGTCTAAGCCAACCGTCTGTTTTGCCCCATAGTTGCGCATGCGTCCGTTTTGTTACTAAACAACCAACCCGTCATAGGACTATGAGCTTGTTAGTTTTAATGGGCTGGTGGTAAATGGCAGACACAGAGACGGCAGTTTCTCTGCTATACCTCCCTCACTGTGTCAATCTCTCCATCCCTCCATCCCATTAACTTGTCTTGTTTGTCCAGTCTCCAAACATACACAGCTGTGTTTCCTCACTCACACTCCACTTGCTGTGTTGTGTGTAGCCTCGGTCTCTAGAAGTCCTACTATTAGCCAGGGCCGGCCCTAGCTTTTTGGGGGCCCTGAGCGAGATTTGGTTGTGAGAAACATTTACATTTTAAAGTACATTTTCAGCATGGGGAGTAGAGAAAATGTTGCAGCTTTATAACAAATGTCATGCAATTCTACACATTTTGCCATGGGGCAGAGAGCCCTTTCTTAGTCATTGTACAGCTCATTTCCTGCAATTCTAGCCGTTTTACATGGGATGGAGAGAAAATGTGGCAGTTTTAAAGCAAATTTCCGGCACAAACAAAACTTGCAACTTGTATATTCTACTATTCTACTATTAATTGCAACTTGTATATTCTACTATTCTAACTCTCAACAGTAAGATGAGACCCCCGACTGAGTCCCCCCCCCCAAAAAAATGTTGCTTACTTAGGTCACTTATACCTGGAGCCGGCCCTGATATTAGCCAGAGCAGAGAGAACAGCCCTCTAACCACTCAAACAGCCTGTATAGGCAGGATGAATATTATACACACAGCCACAAACCATCAGGCTTTACAGAGCACCGTGAGTAACACAAATACAATCACATTAGTCTGCCCTACTTCTCTCTGCCGGGAACAGTCAACATCCGCCTCTGTCTCTCTCTCTCTCTCTCTCTCTCTGTGTCTCTCTCCTGGGTGTGTGTGTGTGCGCATGCGTGAACGTGTGTGTGTGCGTACGTGGGTTTGTAAATGAATGTGCTCTCTCGTAAATGACCTGTCCTGTTCATATCCACTTTCATAATGCCCTGACATTTATAAAGTACGTGTGTGTGTGTGTGTGTGTTTGTGTGTGTGTGTGTGTGTGTGTGTGTGTGTCCTGAATGCCAGAGTATAATGAGAATGGATACGACAGTGACAAGGCCATTAGTGAAAGGCAAAGTCACACAAAGACACATACAACTGCACACACACAGACACACAGGCTCACAATCTAAAACAGTGGGGGACGATAGAGCCAAGACAATAACCAAACTCTATTTACCAATCCTCATTCGGACCCAAAGTAATTACTTTTAAATTGCAAACTGGGGACATTACAAAAAACGGTGCAGCAATTTGGGTCCTGAGCTAGTCAGCAGCATGTTTTTCACATGGAATTGAAGCTTTTTTCCCATTGTCATTGTCCGTGTGAAAAAGCGGAGGATATTGGGAAAGTTAACTGGGTCATGGTACAGAAGGTTATGATGGTATAAATAGGGAACACTGATTAAGAGCAACATGGGGGGTAAACACACAAACTGCAACACAAAGTCATACACACACACACACACACCGCACAACACACACACACACGTCTGACCATGGCCCTGTAATTCTCCTGCAATCACATCCCTGTCATCTCCTACTGTCAAAAACCCTACAAACTGACAAGGACACCACAACCCACACAGACACACTCCCAATGGAGAGGTCATAGGGTCACTGATGGGGGTCCTGTCTAAATGTGGGCGTCTATAATGCTGCCTGTCTCATCTCTTCTCTTTCTGAGGAGTGTGACATCCTTAACAGAGCCAGTCAGGCTGATCAGTGTGATCTGGGGTCCTTGCTTATGTTACCTTGTCTGTTTTGACACTTTTTTCCCAAAATCCTTTATGTTATTTCTTTTTCTGGGAAGAATGACTGCTGTGACTGAGAGAGTTTTGAAAGTGACTTTTCTTCTTTGTCCTACTTTGACATATTTGGCCAAAGGATGACGAGCATGTGACAGCATCCGACAGATTCTATCACACAGAGATGGAGAGAGAGAGGGAGAGAGAGAGATGGAGATGGAGAGAGAGATTGAGCGAGTGATAGAGAGCAATATAGAGAGAGACGGAGAGAGAGATTGAGAGAGTGATAGAGAGCTATAGAAAGAGAGAGATGACGAGAGACGAGGAGAGAGAGAAAGATTGAGATTGAGAGAGAGATGGAGAGAGAGAGCTGAAGAGAGATGAAGAGAGGAAATTGAAGAGAAAGGGCGAGGGTACAGTACCTCCATAGTCTGAGACTGGTGCATGGCTTTGATTGCATTCTGTGCCATAGCCCTGGTAGAAAACGTGACAAACGCACATCCTGTAGGGACGGAGGGAGGGAGGGAGGGGAGGGATGGAGAGATGGTGGGAGGGAGGGAGGGAGGCCGGGAGGAGGGAGGGGACAATGGGATAGAGGGAGAGGAGAAGGAACGGGAGGAGGAAGAGGAGGAGACAAGAAAAACAAAACAAGACAAAAGGGTTGGACACGTCGTTGTTATAAACCCAAAACAGAGATTGTACAGAGAACTAAACAAGCAGACAACAGTGTTTTCAGGTTGCTAAGGAACAACAGCCAAAGAGCACAGCTAGCGCCATGACGACCACACCCAACCCCATCCAAAATAGGCCAGCTCCAATCAGAATCAATCAGAGTTTTTGATTGGCAGGTTGTGGTGCGCCAATGGGGATGGCTGTTGATGACTTGAGCATTGAGATGAGATGGGGTGGTTGAAGCTCCCTCCCTCCCTACCTCTTCATCTTCCCCAGCCTCTTTCTTTCTCTCTCTGCCCATCTCTCTCTCGCTCCTACACAGAAATAACTGGTTGTACTAGTATCCTCCCACTCTTCATCTTCCCCAGTCACTCTTCCTCCCACTCTTCTAGAGAATGTAAATCTGTCCAATTTGCATTAAAACGATTTGAACTCATTAGGCCTGCATTGTGTGTCTGATTGGATGCCCCTTCTGCCCTCTCTCTCTCTCCCCCCTCCCCTTGCGGTCCTATTCTGGGACATGAACAAACAAGAGAGAGGGGAGGGAGGGGAGGTACGACTGTGACAAACCGTCTCTAGGGTTCTATGAAGAATGCGTTCTGAAAAGACATCACAGAAAATCACACAAATTGAGCAAATCTTGGGGGAGGGAGGGAGAGTGCGTGTGGCGGGCAGAATGGTGCACATTCTTTGGGAACTCTTAACTATTTGGCGGTTTGGAGTTTGATTGGTGGGATCGTAATTGTTGGGTAAGAGTCTAGTATTAAATGAAATGGTATTACCCTTAACGTTGGCTTCCCGCTGGCTGAGGCCTGTTGGTTGGGGAGTGATCAGAGAGAGGCAGTGTCAATATACTGGAGGAGAGCTTCAACACCCCCACCCCCCAAGCTAACACGCTAACACGCTAACACACACTGAGCCATGCTAGCAGTAGTAGCACAGCCGTCCCCAGACCCACTCCACACACTTTGTAGCTAGCTGACTGCATAGGATACAGTTAGCTAGCTAGCAGACAGTCAGTCATCTAGTCAGAACTGTGTGCATGGGGTGGGGGGTGGACGGATGGAAAGAGAAACAGAAAGAGAGAGAGAGAGTACGAGTGAGTGAATGGGTGACGGTGTGTGTGTGAGAGAGAGAGAGAGAGAGAGGATGGAGGGGAGGAAGACTAGAGTGAGAAAGGGAATGAAGGAGAGAAAGATGAGTGTCTGTGATTCCTCCTCTACCTTTATGATTGTCTCGTCCTCTGTGACAGAACAGGGTTGAGGGTTAGGAATAGTCTAGACTATTCATTATGGGCCTACCTAACAGCACCCATAAAACCTAACCAGGTCTGTGCTGTAGCAAGATGCGGCAGATGAAGTTGCCTTGGGGTTAAAGTGTGAGAAGACTGTCCAGGGTCTTGCTGATCTGGCATCAGTTGAGAAAGGCTACGGTCGGTCATCTTTGAGCAAGTTTCAGAAACTAATATGGGGTAATTCTAGACGGGCCAACATCTTAAAAATAGCTTGAAAAACCTCTTAGAGTACATGACCCAGTTGTTATGCTACAGAGAGAGTCCACCGGTTAAGGTGACCTGCTAGACTGGGTCTTTTTAATCTACTCTCAGTCTTTCACCAACTCTCATTAAAAGGCCAGGCAGTTCCTGTGGACTCGCCATTGAAATATTATGTAAATATATCACTAGCCACTTTAAACAATGCTACCTTATATAATGTTACTTACCCTACATTATTCATCTCATATGCATATCATCGACTGCATCCTTATGTAATACATGTATCACTAGCCACTTTAACTATGCCACTTTGTTTACATACTCATCTCATATGTTATACTGTACTCGATATCATCTACTGTATCTTGCCTATGCTGCTTTGTACCATCACTCATTCATATATCCTTATGTACATATTCCTTATCCCCTTACACTGTGTATAAGACAGTAGTTTTTTTGGAATTGTTAGTTAGATTACTTGTTCGTTATTACTGCATTGTCGGAACTAGAAGCACAAGCATTTCGCTACACTCGCATTAACATCTGCTAACCATGTGTATGTGACAAATAAAATTTGATTTGATTTGATTTGATTTGAAATACTGTTTACTGGCCGTTATACCATAGAACCAATGAGGCATTTAGAAGACAGGCGTTCTACCGCTTTCCTCCACCAAAATGCGTTCGTTAGTTCCTGAGCCCTTTATGAGCCCTTTCTGAGCCCTTTATGAGCCCTTTATGAGCCCTTTCTGAGCCCTTTCTGAGCCCTTTCTGAGCCCTTTCTGAGCCCTTTCGGAGCCCTTTCTGAGCCCTTTCTGAGCCCTTTCGGAGCCCTTTCTGAGCCCTTTCGGAGCCCTTCCTGAGCCCTTTCTGAGCCCTTTCTGAGCCCTTTCTGAGCCCTTCCTGAGCCCTTTCTGAGCCCTTTCTGAGCCCTTCCTGAGCCCTTCCTGAGCCCTTTCTGAGCCCTTTCTGAGCCCTGTTGACCTGAACCATAGATGTATTAAGGTCAGTGCCGAAAATGACCTGATAAAAGCTTCTCTTTCCATTCCAGTATGTTTTCACCATCCAGCGAAGAAGATGGGATTTAGCCGCCTAGCCGACGCTATAAATATCTAGCGGGCCGCATTCTGTCGTCAGGCAGCGGGCTCCGATAGGAGAGGAGAAAGAGAACAGTCCTTTCATGAATGTAGGGTAGCTCCCCAGGCCCAGCCGTGGATCCACCAGTGGTGTGATCCATATTTTATTAATAGTGGGTGGCGGAACAGAACAGGCTTCTGATTGATACTGTGGTTTAATAGCAGCTCCGTGTTCGCGCAGAGCCAGGTGGGACAGGCAGACCCACTTGAAGGCCTATTTATCTGCAGCCTCACTCTGATTCATGTATTTACTGCTCTGGACCAGGCTGGACTAAGACTGCTCTGACAGGCCTGTTAGGAAGCCTGGGGTTTGTGGAGGTTATGTGCAGTAAAGGGGGACATGCTGAGGTTCTAATATTCATGAGGACAACAGACACGTGATTGGGGGAGTGAGGAAGAGATGTAAAATAGATCATGTGTAATAGAATTCTGGGATAGTGCAGAACAGAGAGAGAGAGAGAGAGAGAGAGAGAGAGAGAGAGAGAGAGAGAGAGAGAGAGAGAGAGATGAAGAGGATGATGGGATAGTGAAGGGGGATGAAGGGACAGGAGGACTGAGAGAGGAGGATGTAGGGACAGTGGAGGACAGAGGGAGGAGGATGAAGGGACAGTGGAGGACTGAGAGAGGGGAGGATGAAGGGACAGTGGAGGACAGAGAGAGGAGGATGAAGGGACAGTGGAGGACAGAGAGAGAGGAGGATGAAGGCACAGGAGAACTGAGAGAGGAGGATGAAAGGAGAGGAGGACTGAGAGAGGGGAGGATGAAGGCACAGGAGGACAGAGAGAGAGGAGGATGAAGGGACAGTGGAGGACAGAGAGAGGAGGATGAAGGGACAGGAGGACAGAGAGAGAGGAGGATGAAGGGACAGGAGGACAGAGAGAGGAGGATGAAAGGACAGGAGGACAGAGAGAGGAGGATGAAGGGACAGTGGAGGACAGAGAGAGGGGGATGAAGGCACAGGAGGACTGAGAGAGGAGGATGAAAGGACAAGAGGACTGAGAGAGAGGAGGACGAAGGGACAGTGGAGGACAGAGAGAGAGGAGGATGAAGGGACAGTGGAGGACAGAGAGAGAGGAGGGTGAAGGGACAGTGGAGGACAGAGAGAGAGGAGGATGAAGGGACAGTGGAGGACAGAGAGAGGAGGATGAAGGGACAGTGGAGGACAGAGAGAGGAGGATGAAGGGACAGTGGAGGACAGAAAGAGGAGGATGAAGGGACAGTGGAGGATAGAGAGAGAGGAGGATGAAGGGACAGTGGAGGACAGAGAGAGGGGGATGAAGGCACAGGAGGACTGAGAGAGGAGGATGAAAGGACAAGAGGACTGAGAGAGAGGAGGACGAAGGGACAGTGGAGGACAGAGAGAGAGGAGGATGAAGGGACAGTGGAGGACAGAGAGAGAGGAGGATGAAGGGACAGTGGAGGACAGAGAGAGGAGGATGAAGGGACAGTGGAGGACAGAGAGAGAGGAGGATGAAGGGACATTGGAGGACAGAGAGAGGGGGATGAAGGCACAGGAGGACTGAGAGAGGAGGATGAAAGGACAAGAGGACTGAGAGAGAGGAGGACGAAGGGACAGTGGAGGACAGAGAGAGAGGAGGATGAAGGGACAGTGGAGGACAGAGAGAGAGGAGGATGAAGGGACAGTGGAGGACAGAGAGAGAGGAGGATGAAGGGACAGTGGAGGACAGAGAGAGAGGAGGATGAAGGGACAGTGGAGGACAGAGAGAGGAGGATGAAGGGACAGTGGAGGACAGAGAGAGGAGGATGAAGGGACAGTGGAGGACAGAGAGAGGAGGATGAAGGGACAGTGGAGGACAGAGAGAGAGGAGGATGAAGGGACAGTGGAAGACAGAGAGAGAGGAGGATGAAGGGACAGTGGAGGACAGAGAGAGGAGGATGAAGGGACAGTGGAGGACAGAGAGAGAGGAGGATGAGGGGACAGTGGAGGACAGAGAGAGGAGGATGAAGGGACAGTGGAGGACAGAGAGAGGAGGATGAAGGAACAGTGGAAGACAGAGAGAGGAGGATGAAGGGACAGTGGAGGACAGAGAGAGAGGAGGATGAAGGGACGGTGGAGGACAGAGAGAGAGGAGGATGAAGGGACAGTGGAGGACAGAGAGAGGAGGATGAAGGAACAGTGGAAGACAGAGAGAGGAGGATGAAGGGACAGTGGAGGACAGAGAGAGAGGAGGATGAAGGGACAGTGGAGGACAGAGAGAGAGGAGGATGAAGGGACATTGGAGGACAGAGAGAGAGGAGGATGAAGGGACAGTGGAGGACAGAGATGGAGGAGGATGAAGGGACAGTGGAGGACAGAGAGAGGAGGATGAAGGGACAATGGAGGACTGAGAGAGAGGAGGATGAAGGGATAGTGGAGGACAGACAGAGAGGAGGATGAAGGGACAGGAGGACTGAGAGAGGAGGATGAAAGGACAGGAGGACAGTAGAGTATTAGAGACCGCTAGTGGCTAGAGGCACCTTGAGGAGGGAAGAAGAAGAGACCTTCAGATTATGAGAGACGGTCAACAGTAACAGTAAGAACAACGGTAACATCCACAGAAAAACACACAACAACTGACACATCCACATAAACCTGTGTGACAATGACAGTGACAGACAGTTTGGTTTGGCAGACCCCGGCTCATCTCCTCAGCACATAGAGACCACAGAGGGAGGGGGAGAGGAGGCAGGGGGATTGGAGGGGGTGAGGGGGGATTGGAGGGGTTGAGGGGGGAGAGGAGGCAGGAGGATTGGAGGGGGTGAGGGGGGAAAGGAGGCAGGAGGATTGTAGGGGGTGAGGGGGGAGGAGGCAGGAGGCAGGAGGATTGGAGGGGGAGAGGAGGCAGGGGGATTGGAGGGGGTGAGGGGGGAAAGAAGGCAGGAGGATTGGAGGGGGTGAGGGGGGAGAGGAGGCAGGAGAATTGGAGGGGGTGAGGCGGGAGAGGAGGAAGGGGGATTGGAGGGGGTGAGGAGGCAGGAGGATTGGAGGGGGTGAGGAGGGAGAGGAGGCAGGGGGATTGGAGGCGGTGAGGGGGAAGGGAGGCAGGGGGATTGGAGGGGGTGAGGGGGGAGAGGAGGCAGGAGGATTGGAGGGGGTTGGGGGGGCAGAAGAGGCAGGGGGATTGGAGGGGTTGAGGGGGGAGAGGAGGGAGGAGGATTGGAGGGGGTGAGAGGGGAAGGGAGTCAGGGGGATTGGAGGGGGTGAGGGGGAAGGGAGGCAGGGGGATTGGAGGGGGTGGGAGGGGGAGGTAAGAAAGGAGGATTGGAGGGGGTGAGGGGGAAGTGAGGCAGGGGGATTGAAGGGGGTGAGGGGGAAAGGGAGGCAGGGGGATTGAAGGGGGAAGGGAGGCAGGGGAGGAGATTGACTAAGGGGGACACTGCACTGCTGATTGCGTAATAGCTCTATGGTTGGCCAATAGCGAGGGAGAACATGTTTTCTCCTTCTGCCTAGAGGTGAACTGTCAGGGGAGGGATAAGGGGCTCAGAACTGTCAGGGGAGGGATAAGGGGCTCAGAACTGTCAGGGGAGGGATAAGGGGCTCAGAACTGTCAGGGGAGGGATAAGGGGCTCAGAACTGTCAGGGGAGGGATAAGGGGATCAGAACTGTCAGGGGAGGGATAAGGGGCTCAGAACTGTCAGGGGAGAGATAAGGGGCTCAGAACTGTCAGGGGAGGGATAAGGGGATCAGAACTGTCAGGGGAGGGATAAGGGGCTCAGAACTGTCAGGGGAGGGATAAGGGACTCAGAACTGTCAGGGGAGGGATAAGGGGCTCAGAACTGTCAGGGGAGGGATAAGGGGATCAGAACTGTCAGGGGAGGGATAAGGGGCTCAGAACTGTCAGGGGAGGGATAAGGGGCTCAGAACTGTCAGGGGAGGGATAAGGGGCTCAGAACTGAATAGAGGGTGGATATAAAGAAGTGGGAGGGGTGAAAAGGATGGAGGGTAAGGGAGGAGGGGGTCAGGGGGTTGGGGTGAGTGTGTATATGGATGGAGCTCAAGAAACACACACCTCTGCTGAGACCGTCGGGCCCTCGCAAGATCCGGCACTCCTCGATCTGTCCGAACGCAGAGAACATGACTCGGATGTCGTTCTCATTGCACTTCTTCGACACCATGCCGATGAACAGCTTCCTGTCCTCCACCGCTGCAGGGGAAGAGAGGAAGACGTTCAAATGGGTGAGAAACAGAAAAAAAGGAGAGGAAAGGGAGAGACCGAGAAAGTCTCCCCATTTCATCTGCAGACTGTGATCAATGTCTCATTACCAGTCTCTGTGTGACTCTCTCTCTCCATTCTTTTCTCTCTCCATCTCCTCCTCTCCCATCTCTCCGGGTTTCTTTTTGTCTGCCTCCTCCTCCTGTTTAATCCCTTTCTCTCTGACCCAATCGCTCCATTTATCTTGCAATACCTCGGCCTGTGTAACAGTGTGTGTGTGTGTGTGTGTGTGTGTGTGTGTGTGCGTGTGTGTGTGAGCGAGACAGAGACTCTTACTGTTTCTTGTCTCTGTGTGTGTATGACCGTGGGAAAGAGACAAGAGAGAGAAAGTGTGTACGTGTTGCTCACCATTCAGAGTAATGCTGATCCTATTCATTTTTAATGAGGAAACTGTCAGCTCTTACCGGGAGGCGAAAGAGATAAGCGGTCTGTTGCACTCTGGGAAATCAATAGAGCACTTGTTTATTTTGCTGTTTGAATTGTTTGTGCGCTTAAAAAAACAACACTGGGACACGCAGGGAAGATAAGTGTTGTTTCAAAGGCTTCCAACTCGGCTGTGTGCGTTCGCTCACTATCAGCACTGTAATGAATTAACAGAGAAGAGGATATGGAGAAACCGCAGAGACATCCTTAACGGTGACTAAACATCTGTTAGCCGACCTGAGTCCGAGTTAGTGACGTATCGGGAAGCAGAGAAACAGTGTTTTACTGATTCCAGATCAGATTTGAAGAAAGAAAGCGGAAAGTGAAGACGGGCTATCGATACAGCCGTGCGGCGAAGGCAAACGCACGCGCGAGCACACACACACACCTCGTGGTTGACTAAAGCAACAAACCGCTTAACGACAATTCGTCATGGTTACAGCAACTCCAATAAAGGTCTATGGAACGTACTATCATTAGAAAGACGAATACATTTCATATGGCCGTACTTTACTATCTCCCATTACAGTAGATGATGACTGCAGCCACAGCCGGCTGGAGCTTTACTCAGGTCTCATCATCGTTACCGAGACGGATATATCTTACCAAGTCCTACTTCATAACCTCACAGAAGACGTCTGGAGCGGGAAAGCATTATTAAGGTCTCATCATGACTTATATGGATGGATCTCTAGGTTTCGAGTGCATTGTATTTCCTTAGCGGGTCGAGTCTAGACGATGCCGACCTGCTACTAGCGTCTTTATTAAACTTTAAGTGATGCCTGTGTGCTGTCAGTGGCTTTATGACACTCCTCTGTCTCTCTCTGGGTGGAGCTCAGCCAGTACTGTCCCGTCTGTCCCAATGTTATTACCCTCTATCCTTCTATAGTTTCAGTGGTCCAGTGGATGAGGAAAAGAGGCTATTCATTAGTATTGGGACGTGGCCCGTCTGGCTTCTCTCAGATGCAGTAAAGCGTTATGGCTGGATAAATGGGTTTATAACCGGATGTGTAATAGAGCCAATTGTCTGTGTGTGTGTATGTGTGTTTTGTGTTTGTGTTTGTGTGTGTGAGAGAGAGACGCAGGGAGAAAGGCTGGTTCACTGTGGGGCCAAAACAGTTAAACTCTCCCTGACCCCCTCCCAGAACACTTTAATAATTCATACATCTTTCTCTCTCTGAAACAGGATCACTGAGCCACAGACACACACACACACACACACACACACACACACACACACACACACACACACACACACACACACACACACACACACACACACACACACACACACACACACACACACACACACACACACAATACTCAGCCCAGGGTGTGTGATCACTCACCGTTTGATTTCTCACTGTCTGCAGGCTTCATCTGAATGGGATGGTGCATCTGGAAAAGACAGGACAAACACACCTTTACAATACTATACCGACACACACACACACACACACACACACACACACACACACACACACACACACACACACACACACACACACACACACACACACACACACCTAGTGAGGACTGCACACACTCAGAGATCACACACACTACATCAGACACACACATCAGTCACAACACACACACACACACACACTGACTGGTCACAGCACACCGACACACTACAAACTGGCCACTGAAAGTCACAACAGATCACACACTAAAGAGAAAGTTGGTTAGGAAACACACACACTGTGACAGACATCATCCAGGTGTGTCCCTCATACCCTTGTTGCAGGGATTGATTGATTGATGTGTTTTAAAAAAAAGTGAGAACATGCATGCCTGGGGCGGCAGGGTAGCCTAGTGGTTAGAGTGTTGGACTAGTAACCGGAAGGTTGCAAGTTCAAAACCCCGAGCTGACAAGGTACAAATCTGTCGTTCTGCCCCCGAACAGGCAGGTAACCCACTGTTCCTAGGCCGTCATTGAAAATAAGAATTAGTTCTTAACTGACTTGCCTAGTACAATAAAGGTACTTTTTTTTTTTAAACACTTCACAGACAAGATGGCTGCCACACCTCTCTCAATTTCAATTCAAGAGGCTTTATTGGCATGGGAAACATATGTTTACATTGCCAAAGCAAGTGAAAGATATGCAAAAAACATTACACTCACAAAGGTTCCAAAAGAATAAAGACATTTCAAATGTCATATTATGTCTATATACAATCTCTCTGTCTCTCTCTCCCTCCTTTATGAGAGATGATGTGCCTGTTGATCTGCAGAGAGACCAATGTCAGTAATGATCTAAATCTAGCCCAGTATCAATCACACTAAATCTGTCTCTGCCCACCTCACACACACACACACACACACACACAGCAGAGATCCATCTTCTGGGCTCTCACCAGCTGTGGTGTGTGTGTGTGTCTTTATCTGTACCCTGTCTTACCCATAATGCCCCTGGCTAAGCCTGAACAGTCACCGTGTGGCAGGGCGCTTTGATCCTCTAGCTGTCTCTATCTGTCTGTCTCTCTCTATCGGTCTCTCTCTCCATCTGTCTGTCTCTGTCTGTCTCTCTCCCCCATCTCGATATGTCCTTTTCTCTGTCTCTCACTCTTTCGTTCTTTTTACAATATGTTTATACATTGACCATTCCTTTCCACAACACTCCTACATCCACCACCCCGATGTCACCAGTAGTGTCAATTCAACTGACTTTACTACCTGGACCCATAGTGCCCATTTTGGTTTATAGCCCCCTGAGTGAGTGAGTGAGTGAGTGGGTGAGTGAGTGAGGATTTTGAATGGGACTGAATAATGTTGGTCCCCACAAGGTTAGTTGTACAAGACTGTGTGTGTGTGGAGCAACGAACCGCCCTTGTTGTCTCTGCCTGGCCGGTTCCCCTCTCTCCACTGGGATTCTCTGCCTCTAACCCTATTACAGGGGCTGAGTCATTGGCTTACTGGTGCTCTTCCATGCCGTCCCTAGGAGGGGTGGTTCACTTGAGTGGGTTGAGTCGCTGACGTGGTCTTCCTGTCTGGGTTGGCATCCCCCTTGGGTTGTACCATGGCGGAGATCTTCGTGGGCTATACTCAGCCTTGTCTCGGTATGGTAAGTTGGTGGTTGAAGATATTCCTCTAGTGGTGTGGGGGCTGTGCTTTGGTAAAGTGGGTGGGATTATATCCTTCCTGTTTGGCCCTGTCCGGGGGTATCGTCAGATGGGGCCACAGTGTCTCCTGACCCCTCCTGTCTCAGCCTCCAGTATTTATGCTGCAGTAGTTTGTGTCGGGGGGCTAGGGTTAGTCTGTTATATCTGGAGTACTTCTCCTGTCTTATCCAGTGTCCTGTGTGAATTTAAATATGCTCACTCTAATTCTCTCTCTCTCTCTCTCTCTCTCTCTCTCTCTCTCTCTCTCTCTCTCTCTCTCTCTCTCTCCTCTCTCTCTCTCTCTCCTCTCTCTCTCTCTCTCTCTCTCTCTCTCTCTCTCTCTCTCTCTCTCTCTCTCTCTCTCTCTCTCTCTCTCTCTCTCTCTCTCTCTCTCTCTCGTCGGAGTGCATGCTGGGAGTGCATGCTGGGAGTGAGTCGTCAAGCAGGGGTGATTGTGAGAGCGAATGGAATTTCTTTTTTCACTCTATCGGGTTTTTGTATGTATATATATATATATTGATTAGTTTAGTTGTTTTAAGGGTATCTTGTTTAAATTATCACTAAACACGTATAGGGGTGGTGGGATCTTTGAGGTTGGTTTTTCGCGAGGGCACAACCAGCGGGTAGGGCTGGTTGATATGGCCACTCGCGGAAATGGAGAGTTTGAAAAACTTAGTCGGAGGCATGGAGTAAAGATTCCTGCTGCGACAGGGTGTTCAGTGGAAGAATGTAGCTTGGCTGTGGGTGCTATCATTGGGTATGATAGCATCAAATCAGCCTCAAGGATGAATAGCGCTGTAGTGATATTCTTAGATTCAATTGAAAAGGTGAATAAATAGTTGAGAGGGGTGTTGTGTTGCGGGAGACACAGACGCCGGTATTTCCGCTTATGAATCCTGCGAAGAAAGTCATGCTTTCTAACGTGCCACCATTTGTTAGAGATGAAGTGTTAGAGCGAGAGTTATCGCGCCATGGTCAAATAGTATCTACAATAAAGAAGGTTCTTTTTGGATGCAAATCTCCGTTGTTGAAACATGTCGTGTCTCATAGGAGACAAGTGCATATGATTTTAAAAAAGGAAGGAGATGAACTGAATTTAGCGTTTAGCTTTAAGATTGATGGATTTGATTATGTCTTCTATGCATCTACTGAATCAATGAAATGCTTTGGATGTGGAAGAGAGGGGCATTTGGTGCGTAGTTGTCCCGAAAATGAGCGCGCTGAGCCTGGTAGTAGTTTTAGTGCGAGTGCAACTAACGCACCACCGCGAGGGAATGAACATAATAAGGGTACAGGAGAAGAGAGAAGGTGGGCAGATGTGGTTGGAAAAGCAGGAGAGGAAGGCAGTGTGGATACGGGGGCAATTGTGGTAGATCAGAACAAAGAGGGAGGGGAAACAGTAGGTGAGATTGCGACTGCTGTCGCTGAGGTGGTGTTGGAAAATGAAATTGGAAGTCAAGAGGAGATTGAAATAATGGAAAAGGAAGCGGATGTTTTCAAAATACCGAGGAGTAAAAGGAAGAATTTAAGGGGTGGTGAAGGGTCTAATTCTAAGAGAAAGGTAGAGTTTGATAAATCAATTGAAGATGAACAAGGTGTAGAGATGGTGGAGTATTCTTCTGGGGAGGATAGTGAGAGTGAGTCGTCTGACGCTTCACAACAATATAGTGAGATAAATGGGGTGGAAGGGAGGTATGGGATCGAGAGGATACGTCAATTTTTGAAGTTGACAAAAGGGAAGAAATATATGCAGGATTACAATGTAACTGAATTTTTCCCTGAACGTGAATTGTTTATTGAATCAGCAAAGTTTCTGATGTCAAAAATTACAGGGGGAAGTTTGAAAAGCCCTGAAATTGCTAGACTCAAGAAAGTGGTCACAAGAGTGATAAGTGATGTAAATTCTAAAGAAAATGAAAGAGTTCAGTTGCAGTCTTAACTCTGTAAAGAGATGTGGTGGCTGGATCTTCCTCTGTATATTTTTTTTATCCATGAGCAGTTTTAAGATTCTTCTTTAAACGTAAATGGGGCAAGAGATGTTAAAAAAAGAGCCATGGTGTATGAGTTAATTAGGGGAAAGGGAAGTGACATCATTTTTCTACAAGAAACGCATAGTAATTTGGAAAATGAAGTTATGTGGCAACAGGAGTGGGGGGGGGACAGTGGTGTGTAGTCATAAAAACTCAAAAAGTGGGGGTGTGGTTATCTTGTTCTCAAAAGGGTTTTTGCCATTGTCATATGAGGTTGAAGAGGTAGTTGAGGGGAGGTTATTAAAAGTTAGAGCAAGGTATGAAAACATCACTATGTGTCTGATAAATGTATATGCCCCAGTGGTGACAGTTGAGAGGGTATGTTTTTTAGAGACACTATCAAATACCATTGAGAAATGTAACAAAGAAGATTATTTGTTTATTGCTGGGGATTTTAACTGCACAGTTAGTGATTTAGATAGAAATCACCAAGAACCTCATATAGCCTCAAGGATGTTTTTAAACGCCTCATTGTAACAAATGAATTGTGTGATATTTGGCGGAGTCAACATGGAGGAACAAGGCAGTACACCTGGGCGCATGTGAGAGAGAACATCATTTCTATGGCCAGGTTAGATAGGTTTTATGTTTTTGAGCATCAATCTCAGGTCTGTAAATCAAGTGTGATAACTCCAGTGGGATTTTCTGATCATTGTTTAATAACAGAGGTGGTGTTCATTAACGATGTAAAACCCAAAAGCGCATACTGGCATTTTAATATAACTTTATTGAGTGATGCTCACTTCAGGAAATGTTTCAGTTTTTTTTGGGAGAGGTGGAGGTCTCAAAAGGCCAGTTTTGTATCCATTCAACAGTGGTGGGATATAGGGAAAATACAGATTCAACAATTTTGTAATCAATACACGAGGAATGTCACCAAAGATATCACCAGATCAATGAAAGCCCTAGAGATTGAAATAGTGGAACTCATGACGTTGGTTGAGACCACAGGAGATCGAGGCCATACTCAGGCCCTCAAGAGGAGAAAAACTGCATTGGCAGACCTGCTGGGTATCAGAGCACAGGGGGCACTGGTGAGAAGTAAATTTCAGGGAATATCTGAAATGGATGCCTCATCCAAATTTTTCTTTGGTTTAGAGAAAAAGAATGGACAAAGAAAAATTATTCATTGTCTCAAATCAGCTGTTGGACAAGAGCTCACTAGCCCTAGTGAAATTAGAAAGAGGGCAGTAGAGTTCTATGCTGAGCTCTACAAGTGTGAGTACAAAGAGGACAAAACAGTGACACAGCAGTTCTTTGATGGGCTCCCAAAGGTGGCTGCAGAAGCTCAGGTTGAGCTTGAGCAACCATTGTCTTTGCAGGATTTATACACTGCATTAAAAGGCATGGAAAATGGAAGGGCACCAGGCATTGATGGGCTTCCCGTTGACTTTTTTAAGTCTTTTTGGGCTATGTTGGGAGAGGATTGGTTAGAAGTAGCTAATGATAGTTTAACCGGAGGGTTACTACCAATAAGCTGCAGAAGGGCTGTCCTCACCCTACTGCCCAAAAGGGTGACCCGAGGGAGGTGAAGAACTGGAGGCCGGTGGCTTTATTGTGCACTGATTATAAGATATTGTCAAAAGCTTTGTCCAACAGGCTGAGGGAGGTGATGGGGCAAATCATACATACGGATCAGTCCTACTGTGTTCCTGGCAGGCAGATAGGGGATAACATTTCTCTGATTCGTGATTTTTTGGACGTCTCTAGGGCTATTGGGTTGGATGCTGGTCTAATTTCAATTGATCAGGAAAAGGCATTTGACCGAGTTGAACATCAATATTTATGGCACACGTTTGAGGCGTTTGGGTTCAGCTCTGGTTTTATTGCCATGATAAAGGTGATATATGGTGACATTGAAAGTGTATTGAAAGTTAACGGTGGTTTGAGTGCTCCTTTTAAAGTGTGTAGAGGTATTAGGCAGGGATGTTCTATGTCAGGGATGTTATATGCCATTGCTATAGAGCCACTACTAAATAGCATTAGAAGTCGCATTGCAGGGGTGTGCCTTTCAGAGGATGTTCCTCCTATTCGTCTCTCAGCCTATGCTGATGATGTAGTTGTGCTAGTGAAAAATCAAGCGGAGGTGGATAGCTTGGGTCTAATGGTTGATCGTTTTAGGGGAATATCCTCTGCAAAGGTAAATTGGGAAAAGAGTTGTGCGTTACAGATTGGAGAATGGTCTGGAGGGATCATGGCTTTGCCAGGGGGGCTAGAATGGTGTAAGGGAGGTTTTAAGTATCTTGGAGTATACCTAGGAGATGAGGGGACTATGGAAAAAAATTGGAGTGGGGTGGTTGAAATGGTGGAAGGGAGGATGAGGAGATGGCGTTGGTTATTATCTCGTATGTCATATAGGGGGCGCACTATTATAGTTAACAATGTGATTGCATCTGCACTGTGGCATCGGTTGTCAGTTTTAGAACCACCATCTGGCCTTCTGGCTAAGATACAGGCAATTATTGTAGATTTCTTTTGGGATAAATATCACTGGGTTCCACAAAGTGTTTTGTATTTGTCAAAAGAAGAGGGGGGACAAGGTCTTGTACATCTTGCTAGTAGGGCTGCTGCTTTCCGGTTTCAGTTTATTCAAAGGTTACTTTATGGACCGGAAAATGTGGTGTGGAGAGGGGTGGCAGGTCTTATATTACAACGGGTTGGAGGATTAGGTTTAAAGAAGGCTTTATTTCTGGTTGATAGTAGCCATATTTCTAGGGAGGGAGTACCTCCGTTTTACAGAGGACTTCTCAGAGTGTGGAGCATAATGAAGGTGTCCAGACGAACTTCAGTGGAGTCAGTGCATTGGCTGTTGGAGGAACCTCTGGTGTATGGGGCAAGACTGGATTGTACAACTGCAGCTGTTCCACATTTCTCCAAGATTCTGGTGAAGGGGAAAATCATCACCTTAAGACAGTTAATGGCCATGGCTGGGCCCGCCTTAATGGATAGAAGACGGGTGGCAGAACATTTGGGGATGAGGTCGGAAAGGATTGTCGGACAAATGCTGGGGAGCTGTAGGAAGGCTCTGTCAGCGGAAGAATGGGGTATGCTTAGTAGCCACAAGAAGAATGTACAAGATGAAGACGTCTCATTTCCAAGACTAGGGATTACACCAGGTATCCCAGAGTCAGAAAGAAAGGCGTTATTGCTGGATTTGAGAGGGTTGGAGGAGGTGGGTTTGGATGAGGTGAATGGGAAGGACTTGTATAGGGGGTGTGTCAAGGTGTTGAATAAAGATAAATTGAAAAATAGAAAGACACTCCATGGAGGGTAAAATTGGGCATTGATGATAGGGTAAAGCCAGCATGGAGGGCACTGTACAAACCACCGTTACAAAAGGGTACTGGTGATATGCAATGGAGGGTTTTACATGGCATCATTGCAGTTAATGCTTTGTATCTGTATTAATTCAGATGTTAGAGATGGATGTCCTTTTTGTAATATAAGAGAAACCATTTTTCACTGTTTTATGGAGTGTGAGAGGATAAACCTCTATTGGAAATGATGGAATCTTTGTTTAAAGCTGTAGGGGAATTTTTCAATAACACTGTTTTATTTTGGGGTTTCAATATAGTAAACAACAGAAAAGAAAATGGTCAAATGTTAAATTTTATTTGGGACAAGCTAAGATGTCCATTTTCTGAGTAGAAAACACAAGATAGAAACGGGATATGGGAAGGATGTAGATGTGTTTTTAAAGGATTAGTGAAAGCAAAGAATAAAAGTAGATTTTGAGTTCTTTTCAGCTGTAAAAGATCTCCTATTATTTGAGGAGAAGTGGGCCTAACGAAAGAGCGCTTTTGTTTTGTAGAGGAGGGGCAATTATTTTTTTCTGATGAAATAAGTTGAATGTATATGTTATGTATGTATTTTTGTTTAGGAATTACATTTGTTGTTTCATTTCTGAAAAGGCAGTGTGTCTTTTTATTTTTTATTTTATGTTAACACTTGAGTAAAAAATAAAGGTTTTATAAAAACTCAAAACTCTCTCTCTCTGTCTCTCTCTCTCCTCGGAGGAGGAGGACCTGAGCCCTAGGACCATGCCTCAGGACTAACCTGGCCCGATGACTCCTTGCTGTCCCCAGCCCACCTGGCCATGCTGCTGCTTCAGTTTCAACTGTTCTGCCTGCGGCTATGGAACCCTGACCTGTTCACCGGACTTGCTACCTGTCCCAGACCTGCTGTTTCAACTCTCTAGAGACAGCAGGAGCGGTACAGATACTCTGAATGATCGGCTATGAAAAGCCAACTGACATTTACTCCTGAGGTGCTGACCTCTTTGCCATCCTCTACAACCACTGTGATTATTATTATTTGACCCTGCTGGTCATCTATGAACATTTGAACTCTTGGCCATGTTCTGTTATAATCTCCACCCGGCACAGCCAGAAGAGACTGGCCACCCCTCATAGCCTGTTCCATCTCTAGGTTTCTCCTAGTTCTGGCCTTTCTAGGGAGTTTTTCCTAGCCACCGTGCTTGTACACCTGCATTGCTTGCTGTTTTGGGTTTTAGGCTGGGTTTCTGTACAGCACTTTGAGATATCAGCTGATGTAAGAAGGGCTTTCTAATAAATGTGATTTGATTTGTGAGTGTGAGAGAGTGCAGTGGGTCATATGTTGGAGGGCTACAGTACAGAAATAACTTGCATCCTCAGGCTACAGGCGCTGGCTAGCGGCTATCCCTGCCTCTGCCTCTCACTCTCTCAAAAGTTCTGTCTAGATGCCATCCTTCTTCTCCCAGATCTGTCTACCCAGAAGGCCATGCAGGCTTCAGACCCAGGGTGTGATGCGTTCATGCAGCTCCACCACTACCCCACAATTCCACACGGCTGGTTCTTCACTGAGAGCCCTGTAGCTACCTGCTGCGGTCACTCGTCATCCAATCAACCATGACACCCCAAGCACTTGTTTCCCCCTTTCTCAGTAACCAAACATCTAAAGCTGTGTCATTGAGAATGTGGCCTACACTGTGACATTTCCCTCTGGATGGTAGTTGGTAATTGATTATTGACTGTGACCCTAGTCGACTTGGAAACATCTCCTCTTTCCCCTCTTCCTGATTTCCAGTTGGCTATTCGGGGCATGCCATGCAGTGCCGTTCTGTGTCAGCTCTTTTGGCGGCAACGTCGAGGTGTCTATCCGTCAGAGTAGCTGATGACATGGAGGAAAA